>NW_025237969.1:0-4439 GCF_018294505.1 Triticum aestivum
AGCACCTAAAATAGCCTCGGGACGAAATTTATGAAGTGGCATCTTGTATATTTCGTCCAAGGCTTCATGCACCCATTATGGTGGCTTCAAAGTCCTGAAATCATCACTTGTAACTCCGTTCTTGTTCCCCTTGCGCATGCCATCATCTCCATGCTTGTTCTTGCTCCAATGTTCATCCTTCTCCAAGCTAGGCCCTTCATTTGTAAGCAAAACAAATGTATCCAATTTAGGCAGCATCATATTCTCATGAACATTAGAATCATTACCAAGAAACGAAAGTACCTGGTAATTTAGTTGGCGTGCACGAGCTCTAGTAATTGGTCCAGTATGTATAGCAGCAGGGGCTGTGGGTGTAACAATTGTATTGATGTCCTCATCACAAAGGAAAACTAACACGCATGCTGATGCATCTCAATGATTCACAGATCATAGCCAATATTTACTTCACAACTAAAGACAAAAGTTGTGAGAGCGTGTACAAAAGAAAAACTACTGATGGGGTCACTACGACTTAAACCCTAAACCCTAAACAGGATTTAATTTCCTGGCTAGGTAGGACCTGTCGATGGAAAGACGGCTGGCACCCTCGGATCATATGATGCTTTTGTGCAGTTCCACTAAAATCAAGCTGACCATCCCTGATGGCAAAGATATTGAAGCAGTGTGATTAGAATAATAGTACTGACACTAGTTCATGAGACATAAACTCATCACAAATAGAAGAGGGTAGAAGTAGAGAAAGATCAACACGGAGATGGAGCTATGTGGGGAGCTGCAGTAGTGGAGCAAGCCGGCTCCAAATGGAAGATGTACTACTTGGGACGTCAGGCTGTAGCTAGAAGGGCGGTTGGGACGCGACATCAACCCATACCGCGAGGACCCCCGATTGGGACGCACGGACTATGGGTTTTCTCCCTCGCCGATGTCGACCACGTCTACGCAGAACATTGCTCCCTTCCCCAGCGGTGGGATTAGGCCGGATATGTGACCAGCGGTGTGGCCATCGTCGTTCTATGCTTGTGAAGAGAGCAACCCAAGAAAGCAGGCTTGTATCTTAGGCTCTTGCTAGTGTATATATAGTGGTTTCCTTTTTCTCTCCATATCAACCATTTTATATTGCGTACGTGCATTGACGAGTGAAATGATGGTTGCTTCTTCCGACTAACTTACTGTGTGATTTGGCTGCTCCTTAGTGGCCCCTACATGTACTCCCCCTACGTGTATGACCGTTCCTGAGTCTCACTTGTACTTATCTCTATTTTCTTGCATGACATGTGGACAGGATGCGCATAGAGGAATTTTGTTACCGCATGCTGTTACGTAGTACTGTACTACTAGTCCCTACTCCCTCCTTCCGGTTCACTACTAGTACTCCCTCCGTCCTGGCTTATTGGTCCCCATTGTACTCAATTCATGGGCTCGTTTTCCTCAAGAAAATTGTCTTTACCAATGTATTAATATCGGGAACGCATGCGTGAACAACGAATGATTAAACCTTGCATGCAAAGTTTTGACAAACCATTGACTTATGAACATGTGAATGTAAGGGACTACAACCTCGTGCATGCATGCATGCAACAGTCACATCTACACATGGATGCAAAAACGTGTGTGACGCCCTAATGCATGCATGTCCGAGCACACGACGGAACACACACGGTCACGCTCAAATGCTTAACCTACACGTGCATGAGCACACATACTCAGCCAGGGTGATCTAGTTACTGTATAAACACCGGAAAATGTATATATTGAACGCAATGAGCATATTATGAAGTCCACTGACCGTATTTTTACAAATATACAGTGACAGATAGTGTATTTATCTGATTTGAAATTAAGCCATATTAACCGGAGAGGAGGCAGTATGGACTAGCATTACTTTGATGTGTCCCGTCAACTTGCCAAACAAGGAGAAGCCTGCAGGACGGGAGAAGCTTGCGTGCGGTGGCTCGCAGGACAAGGAGAAACTTTTGACTAATGCAAGCTCTCCCTCGCTCAGGCGGTGGACGTGCAACAGTTAATTCGGTGTCAGATTGCCAGAAGCATACACTATACTAGTACTATTATTGTTCGACTTCCCGAAGAGGCGAACAGCCAAGCACAAAGTTTACTAGTACTAGTCTACTACTATAGTCTATAGAGGTATGTACTATACTACTAGGAACTGGATGGAGGAGTGTCTGCACTCTTATTACATTTTAAAATGTAATAAAGCAATCTTCAACACATTTGGTTCTCTTCGAGGGTTCTCGCATGTGATAATGGAAGTTGATTGCATGGAACACTCGCCACAATTCTCGCTTAATTCTGGCTCATATCCTGTTACAAATAGGAGCGCTCGGTAATATTTCCCCTTTTTTTGTTATTTAGTATGTAAACAGGTCAGCAAACCTTGCAACACATCTTTGTGCGAACCATGCTTGCTGCACATTAAATGTGACCGAGAGCTGGCTTGATGAAACACCTCGCTTCCTTCTTCATTTTTTGTGGGGTACCTCGCTTCCTAGTGACCAGTCTCTTGGCTGATCGTCCTAAGTATGCTTATATATGAATAAAGCTCTCTCAATTACCCGCAAAAAAGATTAAGCCATATTAACCGGAAAGGAGGGAGTATGGACTAGCACTACTTTTTGGTGTGTCCCCTCAACTTGCAGAACGAGGAGAAGCTTGCAGGACAAGGTGAAGCTCGCTTACGCCTTTTGTCTAATGCAACCTACCCTCGCCCAGGCGGTGGACATGGATCAGTTCATTCGGTGTTAGATTGCCAGAGGCATACACTTTAGTACCCAACATGTGGACTACCATCATTGTTCGACTTCACGAAGAGGCTAAAAGCCAAGCGCAAGGTTTAGTAGTACGAGTAGTACTACTACTAGAACCGCATGGTGAAGTGTCTGTACTCTTATTTTAATTTAATCTCCGATAAAGTACACATTTATTCGGGAGAAGGGCGGAAAACGGCAGCCCAATAGTATAGTATTAAAAAACATCGAACATTTAATGATGATATCGATCAACCATGCTCGAATGTATCTTGGCCTCTGCGTGAGCCCGTCTGTGTGTTCTCGCTCCTTGTCTCTCTCAAGGAAAAGAGGGTTGGCCATTTTGCCGTCAATTGAGATCAGTTTGCTCACACTCTGGTCCCACATGTCAGTGATATGCCAAGAGGAGGTGCCTTGACCGACTGGCCATGCGCGTACTTGGTTTTGCACCTTCATACTACTCCCCCCTCTGTCACAGTTTACATGGCGTGCTTCATTCTGATGCATTTCTCTCAATGCATTTCCACCACCAGAGAGACTTTAGACGTGTTTGGTTTAATGCTCAATTAATTAGGGCGTGGTAACCGCAATCAAGTCCACAATTTTCTCTCGATGTACTACGGAGTGGAGTAAGTGCATGCATGTGTGTACCCGGGGTGGGAGCACTGCATGCATGTGTGTATGCATTATTTCCTCTAGTAATAGACGCCGTGCTACAACTACCAATGCTATTTTTCAGGCCGATCTTTAGTCGCCTTGGTCCCAGAGATTTTTTCTGAAACACGCTCTATAAATAGTGACGGATGTAGTAGTATGAGCGGATTCAAAGAAGCACGTATTGATGGTTGCTTCTTCCGAGCAACTTATAGTGGGAAAGGTGGAGCTTATGATTTGACTGCTCATTACTCACTATTAATGCGGCGAAATGACCGGGCTGAGTCTCCCATGCGGTTGTGCACTACTCCCTTGGTTCTTAAATATACTCCGGAGTATTTGTCTTTCTAGAGATTTCAATGAGTGACTACATACAAAGAAAAATGAGTGAATCTACACTCTAAAATATGCCCACTTGAAATTTGTAAAAAGACAAATATTTAGGAACGGATGAGTATAATTTTGTGCATGGCACATGGACCCGGATGCTAAAGAGGCTTCTGGCAATGCTATCAAGCTTCCAGCATTTCTTTACATAATTCACGTACTATACAAATGATTTTCCAGCGACATGAAATTGTACAATGCTCTGAGCTTTCAGCTTTTGTTTCGTATGTTTTGCCATCGATGCTTGTTCGGAAACAATAAAAAACTAACTTCCTTGCTAATGCATCTCAATGATTAGCAGACCAGAGCTAATATTTACATCACAACTGAAGACAAAGTTGTGAGAAGGTGTTAAACTAGAATTGATCCATGCTTTCATTGACAACAACGCCCCCCAGCTTTGTCTAAATCAACAAGGCATGTTGGGAAAAAAAGTAGCTGTCTGGAGCATGCAACATTCCGATCATTTGTGCAGTTCCACTAAAATAGAGCTGAGCGTCCCTATTCTAAAGATATTAAGTGTGATTACGCTAATAGAGGACTGTTGATGAAAGAATAAACACACAAATAGAAGCCGGTCACCTTTGCAGTCTCTCTTAAAACTAAAACTAACTAGTTGGATAAGATTAGGCT
>NW_025237970.1:0-4439 GCF_018294505.1 Triticum aestivum
AATCAGAGCCGACGCAACACACAACACTTGCCAGATCAAATAATTTCATGGTGATGTTGTTTAGAGCGAGTGTTTTTCAGTGGAATAAAAGAGTCATCTGGAGCGAAATTTTGGGATGCCTGCACACTGTACTATTTTAGGATGACATAGTAGATAAGTCATAATACAAGTAGAAGTGGCAACTGACAAGAAAACATACTTAAGTACTTAAATGCATAAATAATGTCAATGACTCACCAATTAAAGTACCGATCAAGCTGTTTTAAGGGTGCTCTAGTATTCTTGTGTATACCACAGCTAGATGACTCCATGCTTGAAGTGATTCTTCATTCTTGATGTACTCATCCCACAAAGTATTGGAACCATAATCTGTTTCAACATATGCTAAACCCCGATTAAACAGTCTGTGGGAAAAACAGTGGGTTTAGTTGCTGATGAAAGAATGAAACAATCAATCCCTAGAAAAAGAAACATTAGATAGTTCCAGGAACACTAAATGAATGATGGCTTGTACGGTCAAATAGTGAAAGCTACATTTGCAACGAAGGAGGATTGTATTTTTCTTGAAAGATCTAGACTTCAGTATTTTGTATAGCACAAACATGTGATCTCCAAATTGGCCACGTAGTTAATGCGCTAAATGACTAATATTGGCTATATGAAAATACTTATACTCCCTCTATCCAGGTTTATAGGGCATGAGCGGATATTTTAAGAACTCGACAATTTGACTAACGAAACATATGTATATACCAGCAAAAGCATATCACTGGATTTGTATTCGAATGAAGTTTCTAGACATACTTTCGGTGGCATATAGCATGTTGAGGACCTAAAAGCCTGTGCAAGCCCTACAAACCCAGATGAAGGGAGTATAGATTATAGCTGCTACAAAAGGAAAAAGGTCAAACAGATTATGTACTTCATGGAGGGAGATTAGTCATTACAACTAACAGACATGCACGGAGTCTAAGAACACACTGCCTAAGCCAAAATTTGAATATATGCAACATCTCCATGGCCTACACTATCACAACGAATGCGAAAATACAGTGCTATATTATAAAGCATTTCATCAAGCATTCATGTTCAGGTACTAAGTATTGTAAAATCACTTCTCATCATGTATTCCTGTATATATATACAACCTAAAATGCATTAGTTAACAAAAGTCAAGACATAAAAAGAAGTTAAAAACTTCATCAGAATAGTTTGGGTATTCAATTGCTACCTTCTGATGACATCTGGGTCATTGTATGTTGAGATCGCAAACTGACAATAATTACACCATATGTCCACTGAATAAGTAACTGCAAGAACTGCCCATTCATACACCTCAAAAACTTTATTGACACCATCTAGACGGCCTTCATGATCTGCATATTTCTTCCAATAGCCAAAGCACAGAGGGAACTCCGCACGGAATGCATCATACACTTTCCGTATTTTTAATATCTCGCTCTGACCAGGAATACACAAAAATCTGCCATTAGCATAAATTTGTTTATCATTAAAAATCCATTTTATTTTATTAACCAAACAAAACAAATTTATATCTAGTGTTGTCCATTAAAACACGAATAAGGACAGATTGACAAGACTACAGTAGGACAATGATGAAACTACTACAGGGAACAAGGCCCATGAAGTCAAAAAGAAAATATACTGGGATCCTACAAGACAGAGAAATGTAGAAAGAAAATGTGCTAAACAAAAACAAGGGAGCGAGTGACCATCCATGCATAACAAAGATTGGCATAACTTTGTGGTCCACAAGATACAGATCGATTGCATATGACCACTGGAATATGTAACACATGTGGGCACAAAAAGAGGATAAGCTGCTGAAAATTATGACACATCCATACAACAAGTTGCAAAAAGGAGAACAATGCACTGTATGGTAAGGCAACAATTTCAATTTCACCTCAGCAATCCTCTCCGTCTCTTCAATAAGTGCGGTCCAAGCATCAACGTCTAAGCAATCCAAGGTGAGAACATCCCATAACCTAGCCTCTTCCACTGAAAGCAACAACCTATTAGCAACAAAGTAGCAGGCAGGCAACGAAACCAGATAGAGAAGGCTTCTGCCTCAGCAACATTACCATCCTCATACAACTGCTAGGGGACCATGGGATCGGCCATCTCGACGGCGCCGACGCCGTCCTCCGTGGCCCCCGCGGCCTGGTAGCCCGCTGCCTCGCCGAAGGTCCCGTACGCGGATCCGCTGGCTGTCTGCGCCCTGTCGTAAGGGGCGCCCCCCGGGAGATGCGGGGGTGGTGGTGGGAGAACCTCGGCCGGGTCGTTGCCCAGACCCGCCTCCACGGTGTCCAAGGGCGACGATGGGGGAGCCTGGACGGGTCGCTGCCCAGACCTGCCCCCACGTCAGCTTCTGCGTGGCCGTCGGGGTTCTCCATCCCCGCGCGCCCACGAGCAATGGTTCGGGCTGGTGTGGTGGAGGCCGGAGTGGGCGGCGGCATTGACCCGCCGGTCCTCGGCGTCCAGCAAGGCCCAGTACGCCGTCCCGGCATGGCGGCGGAGCGGCAGGGGAGGAGGCGCGTGGTGGCTCGGGAAACGGCCGGGGAAGAATACCGGCCGCGCGGGCGCGCGAGGTGGTTGCGCCGGCGCCGGTGTCGTAGGCATCGAGGAGGAGGTCGCTGCCCAGACCTGCCCTCACGTCAGCTTCTGCGTGGCCGTCGGGGTTCTCCATACCCGCGCGCCCACGAGCAATGGTTCGGGCTGGTGTGGTGGAGGCCAGAGTGGGCGGCGGGGTTGCGGCGGCGCCGGTGTCGTAGGCATCGAGGAGGAGAGCCCGTGCTGCTGTATTTCTTTTTAAAGAACTGCTTCCTCCGTGACCGTGAGTCATCCTAGCCCACGAACGAAACGTGAAGTCCGGATCGGACACATATTTTTCGCGGAAAGGGCCAGGCGGGACGAAGGCCCAGCCGTTCAATGCACGAAGAAACACACGTGGCTATCAACAGAAGGACGTGCGGACCCCAAATTAGTACCACCTTGTTTATATTACGATTTCGGCTTTACAAATCGTAAAATCGTATTATGACATGAGAAGAAAGCGTATTGTGACGGTGAACCCACAGAGTCAATCCGTGCTTTATTATTAGGGATAGATTATTATTATTATTATCAGGGAAAGATTACTAGTAAATGTGTTAGGCGTACATGCAATTTGTGTGCCTGTTGCACGGGATCCAATACGCTCTGTGAGAAAAAAGATGACACGACTTTGGCTATAGCTGATCTGGCGGCATCATACAATAGCGATCATTCGCTATTGTAGTACTATGATGACAACTCCTATAAACCTTGCACTTGGCTCTTCGCCACTTCGGGAGGTTCAACAGTTCGTACCCCTATGAACCTTGCACTTAGGTCTTCGCCTCTTCGAAAGGTCCAACAATGATGATAGTACAATACAATATGCTTCTAGCAATCTGACACCAAATGAACTTCTGTATGTCCACTGTAAGGTTGAGGGCGAGGGAGAGGGTGCTGTAGTCAAAACCCTCTCCTGGTCCTGCGAGCGAGAGGGCGTAGGCGTACATAGTAAGCAAGCTTTTCCTCGTCCTGTGAGCCACCACGCGTGGGCAAGCGAGAGGGCGTAGTAAGCAAACTTCTCGTTCTGCGAATTGATAGGACATATCAAAGTAGTACTAGTCTATGCCGCGTCCTTTCCAGTTTATATGGCTTAATTTGAAACGAGAAAAATACACTGCGCCAAAGTATGTAATAATACGCTCATTACAGTCACTATATAGTTTTGCGGTGATTATACGGTCACTAGCTCGCCGTAGAGCACCGTATTGCACCCTGCTGACTGGGCCACATAGTCGATGTGGTATTTGTTGACTGGTTAAATTGACACCTGGTTTCTGGGTCCCACCTGTCAGTTGGCAGAGCAAAGAGATCAGTTAAACAAAACTCTAAACAAACGCGACAGGAGTCCAACCCTTGCGTGCGAACCACCCTGGCTGCGTATGCGAGTGCATGCACGTGTACTCCCTCGGTCCGTGAAAAACTGTACATCTAGCATTAGAAATTTTTCCAACAAAGAGTGTACATCTACACTTCCAATGCACTTAGAATTTAATCTAATCAGCATTTATTGACTAATGCACCAACTTGTGCTCTAGCTATAGGCTGCATGTCTATCCTTAATGACAGCATGCAACAACCTTCATTTATTCTTCTTCTCTGGTCACATGCACACATAAGTCTGCTACTTTTGGGCGTTAATTATGCCATGAAGTTCCGGTTCCTCTTGGCCAATGTGTAAATCTCTATATGTATAGTCTCTCACGGATGGAGGGAGTAGGTTGGGCACTTGAGCGTGAGCGTGTATGTTGAATCGTGTGATGTGTGCCGCATGGATGCGTGAGTGTTACATGCGTGCATGTGTACGTGTGAGTGTTGCATGC
>NW_025237971.1:0-4439 GCF_018294505.1 Triticum aestivum
TAAAGTTACCGATAGACGAAGACGAAAGAGGGGATGCCTTCCGGGGCATCTCCAAGCATAGGTTTTTGGTTGTCCTTGAATTTTACCTTGGAGTGCCTTGGGAATCCCCAAGCTTAGGCTCTTTCCACTCCTTGTTCCAAAATCCATCAAATATTTATCCAAAAACTAGAAAACTTCACAACACAAAACTCAACAGAAAATCTCATGAGCTCCGTTAGTATAAGAAAACAAACCACCACATTAAGGTACTGTAATGAACTCATTATTTATTTATATTGGTGTTAAACCTACTGTATTCCAACATCTCTATGGTTCATACCCCCCGATACTAGCCATAGATTCATCAAAATAAGCAAACAACACAAGAAAAACAGAATCTGTCAAAAACAGAACAGTCTGTAGTAATCTGTATCAAACGCAAACTTCTGTAAATCAAAAAATTCTGCCAAAATAGGACGACCTAAATAATTTGTTTATTGATCTACTTCAATAGGAATCAGTATTTTATTACTTTCTGGTGATTTTTAACAATTATTTTCGTAAGCAGAAAGTTTCTGTGTTTTTCAGCGAGATCAAATAATTATCACCCAAGAAGATCCTATAGGTTTTACTTGGCACAAACACTAATTAAAACATAAAACCACATCTAACCAGAGGCTAGATGAATTATTTATTACTAAACAGGAACAAAAAGCAAGGAACAAAAATAAAATTGGGTTGCCTCCCAACAAGCACTATCGTTTAACGCCCCTAGCTAGGCTTAAATACAAGAATAGATCTAGGTATTATCATCTTTGGCATGCAAATCATAAGTGTCCCTCATAATAGATTCATAAGGTAATTTAATTTTCTTTCTAGGAAAGTGCTCCATGCCCTTCCTTAACGGAAATTGGAATCTAATATTTCCTTCCTTCATATCAATAATTGCAGCAATCATTCTAAGCAAAGGTCTACCAAGAATAATAGGACATGTAGGATTGCAATCTATATCAAGAACAATGAAATCTACAACATAATTCCTATTTGAAACAATAAGAACATCATTAATCCTTCCCATAGGTTTCTTAATGGTGGAATCCGCAAGATGCAAGTTTAAAGAACAATCATCAAATTCACGGAAACCTAACACATCACACAAAGTTTTTGGAATCGTGGAAACACTAGCACCCAAATCACACAACACAAAGCATAGCATTCATGATCTTTAATCTTAATTTTAATTGTAGGTTCCCACTCATCATAAAGTTTTCTAGGGATAGAGACTTCTAATTCAAGTTTTCTTCATAAGATTGCATTAGAGCATCAACGATATGTTTGGTAAAAGCTTTATTTTGACTATAAGCATTAGGAGAATTTAACACGGATTGCAACAAGGAAATACAATCTATCAAAGAGCAATTATCATAATTTAATTCCTTGAAATCCAAAATAGTGGGTTCATTGCTATGTAAAGTTTTGACCTCTTCAATCCCACTTTTACCAATTTTTGCATCAAGATCTAAAAACTGCGAATCATTGGGACACCTTCTAACTAAAGTTGACTCATCTCCAGTCCCATCATTATCAAGATTCATATTAGAAAACAAAGATTTAATAGGAGACACATCAATCACTTTAGATCTTCATCCTTATTATCATGAAAACTAGAAGAACACGCTTTCACAAAGCAATCCTTTTTAGCACGCATCCTAGCGGTTCTTTCTTTGCACTCATCAATGGAAATTCTCATGGCTTTGAGAGACTCATTGATATCATGCTTAGGTGGAATAGATCTAAGTTTCAAGGAATCAACATCAAGAGAAATTCTATCCATGTTGCTAGCCAACTCATCAATCTTTGGCAATTTTTCTTCAAGCAAAGCATTGAAATTCTTCTGCGAAATCATAAATTCTTTAACACTAGTCTCAAAATCAGAGGGCATCTTATTAAAATTTCCATAAGAGTTGTTGTAGGAATTACCATAATTATGAGAGGAGTTACTAGGGAACGGCCTAGAATTAAAGTTTCCTCTATATGCGTTGTTACCAAAATTGTTCCTACCAACAAAATTCACATCCATAGATTCATTATTATTCTCAATCAAAGTGGACAAAGGCATATCATTAGGATCAGAAGAAACACTCTTATTAGCAAACAATTTCATAAGTTCATCCATCTTTCCACTCAAAACATTAATCTCTTCAATCGCATGAACCTTTTTACTAGTGGATCTTTCGGTGTGCCATTGAGAATAATTAACCATAATATTATCTAGGAGTTTAGTAGCTTCTCCTAAAGTGATTTCCATAAAAGTGCCTCCCGCGGCCGAAACTAAAAGATTTCTAGAAGCAAAATTGAATCCAACATAACTTTTTTGTATAATCATCCTTAAATTCAAACCATGTGTAGGGCAATTACGTATCATTAATTTCATCCTCTCCCAAGCTTGTGCAACATGCTCATGATCAAGTTGCTTAAAATTCATGATATCGTTTCTAAGAGAGATGATCTTAGCGGGAGGAAAATACTTAGAGATAAAAGCATCTTTGCACTTATTCCATGAATCGATACTATTTTTAGGCAAAGAAGAAAACCAAGTTTTAGCACGATCTCTAAGTGAAAACGGAAATAGCTTCAATTTAACAATATCATTATCCACGTCTTTCTTCTTTTGCATATCGCACAAATCAACGAAGTTGTTTAGATGAGTAGCAGCATCTTCACTAGGAAGGCCAGAAAATTGATCTTTCACGACAAGATTCAACAAAGCAGCATTAATTTCACAAGATTCAGCATCAGTAATAAGAGCAATCGGAGTGCTAATAAAATCATTGTTGTTGGTATTGGAAAAGTCACACAATTTAGTATTGTCTTGAGCCATCGTGACAAACAGTCCAACACACAAGCACACAAGAAGCAAGCGAAAAGAGGCAAATGGAAAAAGGGCGAATAAAACGGCAAGGGTGAAGTGGGGGAGAGGAAAACGAGAGGCAAATGGCAAATAATGTAATGCGAGGGATAAGAGTTTGTGATGGGTACTTGGTATGTCTTGACTTGTGCGTAGATCTCCCCGGCAATGGCGCTAGAAATCCTTCTTGCTATCTCTTGAGCATGCGTTTGTTTTCCCTTGAAGAGGAAAGGGTGATGCAGCAAAGTAGCGTAAGTATTTCCCTTAGTTTTTGAGAACCAAGGTATCAATCTAGTAGGAGACTACACGCAAATCCCTAGTACCTGCACAAACAAATAAGAACCTTGCAACCAACGCGATAAAGGGGTTGTCAATCCCTTCACAGCCACTTGCAAAAGTGAGATCTGATAAAGATAATAAGATAAACATTTTTGGTATTTTTGTTGTACAGGTTGAAAAGTAAAGATTGCAAAATAAACGGCGACAGAAATAGCTAGTTGACGGGAGATTAATTTGATGGAAAATAGACCCGGGGGCTATAGGTTTCACTAGTGGCTTCTCTCAAGATAGTAAATTCTACGGTGGGTGAACAAATTACTGTCGAGCAATTGATAGAAAAGCGCATAGTTATGAGAATATCTAGGCATGATCATGTATATAGGCATCACGTCCGTGACAAGTAGACCGAAACGATTCTGCATCTACTACTATTACTCCACACATCGACCGCTATCCAGCATGCATCTAGAGTATTAAGTTCATAAGAACAGAGTAACGCATTAAGCAAGATGACATGATGTAGAGGGATAAACTCAAGCAATATGATATAAACCCCATCTTTCTATCCTCGGTGGCAACAATACAATACGTGCCTTGCTGCCCCTGCTGTCACTAGGAAAGGACACCGCAAGATTGAACCCAAAGCTGAACACTTCTCCCATTGCAAGAAAGATCAATCTAGTAGGCCAAACCAAACTAATAATTCGAAGAGACTTGCAAAGATATCAAATCATGCATATAAGAATTCAGAGAAGATCCAAATACTGTTCATAGATAATCTTGATCATAAACCCACAATTCATCGGATCTCGACAAACACACCGCAAAAAGTATTACATCGAATAGATCTCCAAGAGAATCGAGGAGAACTTTGTATTGAGATACATAGAGAGAGAAGAAGCCATCTAGATAATAAATATGGACCCGAAGGTCCGTGGTAAACTACTCACACATCATCAGAGAGGCTATGGTGTTGATGTAGAAGACCTCCGTGATCGATTCCCCCTCCAGCGGAGCGCCGGAAAAGGCCCCAAGATGGGATCTCATGGGTGCAGAAGGTTGCGGCGGTGGAAATAGGGTTTCGTGGTGCTCCTGGATGTTTTCGGGGTATATGAGTATATATAGGCGAAAGAAGTAGGTCGGTGGAGCTACGAGGGGTCCACAAGGGTGGGGGCCGCGCCTACCCCCCTGGGCGCGCCCTCCTACCTCATGGCCGCCTCGTGGCTTCCTTGACGTCCACTCCAAGTCTCCTGGATTGCGTTTGTTCCAAAAA
>NW_025237972.1:0-4439 GCF_018294505.1 Triticum aestivum
TTTCGTGAACTATTACTCACCATTTTGGGATCCCAAAGCGATTTCCATAGTTATTGAACCCCAAGGTGCGCTTACATGTCGGTCATCAACAGTCACAGTTTTGGCCGATTCTGGCCCGTTCTGTCGACTATTACTCACTTTTTTGGGGTCCCACAGTGATTTCCATGATTAACGAACCCCGGGGTGCGTTTACGTGTCAAACATCAACACTGGCGGTTTTTGACGATTCTGGCCCGTTTCATGGACTATTACTCACCGTTTTGCGGTCACGAAGCGATTTCAATAGTTGTTGAACCCCAAGGTGCGCTTATGTGTTGGTCATCAACTCTCATACTATTGGCCAATTCTGGCCCGTTTCGTGGACTATTATTGACTGTTTTGGGGTCCCGGAGTGATTTCCACGATTAACAAACCCCATGGTGCGTTTAAGTGTCGGTCATCAACACTCGTGGTTTTTATCGATTCTCGCCCGTTTCATGGAGTACTACTCACATTTTTGGGGTCCCAAAGCGATTTCCATGGATGTCGAACCCAAAGGTGCGCTTACGTATTGGTCATCGACAATCGCAGTTTCGGCCGATTCTGGCCCGTTTCTTGGACTATAACTCAGTTTTGGGCTCATGTAGTGATTTCCACGACCGACGAACACCGGTGTGTTTATGTATCAGTCATCAACATTTGAAGTTTTGGCCGGTTTTGGCCCGCTTCATGGACTATTACTCACTAATTTTAGGTCCCTGAGCAATTTCCATGATTGACGAAACCTGTGGTGCGTTTATGTATCGTTGATCAATAACCCTAGGTTTTACCGATTCAGGGCTCTTTCATGGACTATTACTCACCATTTTGCAGTCCCAAAGCGATTTCGATGCTTGTCGAACCCCAAGATGTGCTTACGTGCTGGTCGTCAAGACTCGCAGATTGGTCCGATTCTGGCCCGTTTCCTGGACTATTACTCAATTTTGGGGTCCCGAAGTGATTTCCACGATTGATGAACACCGGGGTGCATTTACGTGTCGGTCATCAACACTCACAATTTTGGCCGATTCTGGTACGTTTTGTGCACTGTTACTCACCGTTGTGGGGTCCCGGAGCGATTTCCATGATTGACGATCCCTTGGGTGCGTTTACGTGCCCTTCGTCAACCCTCACAGTTTTAGCCAATTCTGACCCGTTTCGTGAACTATTACTCACCATTTTGGGATCCCAAAGCGATTTCCATAGTTATTGAACCCCAAGGTGCGCTTACATGTCGGTCATCAACAGTCACAGTTTTGGCCGATTCTGGCCCGTTCTGTCGACTATTACTCACTTTTTTGGGGTCCCAGAGTGATTTCAATGATTAACGAACCCCGGGGTGCGTTTACGTGCCAGACATCAACACTCGCGGTTTTTGACGATTCTGGCCCGTTTCATGGACTATTACTCACCGTTTTGCAGTCACGAAGCGATTTCCATAGTCGTTGAACCCCAAGGTGCACTTACGTGTTGGTCATCAACTCTCATAGTATTGGCCAATTCTGGCCCGTTTCGTGGACTATTACTGACTGTTTTGGGGTCCCGGAGTGATTTCCACGATTAACAAACCCCATGGTGCGTTTAAGTGTCGGTCATCAACACTCGTGGTTTTTATCGATTCTGGCCCGTTTCATGGACTACTACTCACATTTTTGGGGTCCCAAAGCGATTTCCATGGATGTCGAACCCAAAGGTGCGCTTACGTATCGGTCATCGACAATCGCAGTTTCGGCCGATTCTGGCCCGTTTCTTGGACTATAACTCAGTTTTGGGCTCATGTAGTGATTTCCACGACCGACGAACACCGGTGTGTTTATGTATCGGTCATCAACATTTGAAGTTTTGGCCGGTTTTGGCCCGCTTCATGGACTATTACTCACTGATTTTAGGTCCCTGAGCAATTTCCATGATTGACGAAACCCGTGGTGCGTTTATGTATCGTTGATCAATAACCCTAGGTTTTACCGATTCAGGGCTCTTTCATGGACTATTACTCACCATTTTGCAGTCCCAAAGCGATTTCGATGCTTGTCGAACCCCAAGATGTGCTTACGTGCTGGTCGTCAAGACTCGCAGATTGGTCCGATTCTGGCCCGTTTCCTGGACTATTACTCAGTTTTGGGGTCCCGAAGTGATTTCCACGATTGATGAACACCGGGGTGCATTTACGTGTCGGTCATCAACACTCACAATTTTGGCCGATTCTGGTACGTTTTGTGCACTGTTACTCACCGTTGTGGGGTCCCGGAGCGATTTCCATGATTGCCGATCCCTTGGGTGCGTTTACGTGCCCTTCCTCAACCCTCACAGTTTTAGCCAATTCTGACCCGTTTCGTGAACTATTACTCACCATTTTGGGATCCCAAAGCGATTTCCATAGTTATTGAACCCCAAGGTGCGCTTACATGTCGGTCATCAACAGTCACAGTTTTGGCCGATTCTGGCCCGTTCTGTCGACTATTACTCACTTTTTTGGGGTCCCACAGTGATTTCCATGATTAACGAACCCCGGGGTGCGTTTACGTGTCAAACATCAACACTGGCGGTTTTTGACGATTCTGGCCCGTTTCATGGACTATTACTCACCGTTTTGCGGTCACGAAGCGATTTCAATAGTTGTTGAACCCCAAGGTGCGCTTATGTGTTGGTCATCAACTCTCATACTATTGGCCAATTCTGGCCCGTTTCGTGGACTATTATTGACTGTTTTGGGGTCCCGGAGTGATTTCCACGATTAACAAACCCCATGGTGCGTTTAAGTGTCGGTCATCAACACTCGTGGTTTTTATCGATTCTCGCCCGTTTCATGGACTACTACTCACATTTTTGGGGTCCCAAAGCGATTTCCATGGATGTCGAACCCAAAGGTGCGCTTACGTATTGGTCATCGACAATCGCAGTTTCGGCCGATTCTGGCCCGTTTCTTGGACTATAACTCAGTTTTGGGCTCATGTAGTGATTTCCACGACCGACGAACACCGGTGTGTTTATGTATCAGTCATCAACATTTGAAGTTTTGGCCGGTTTTGGCCCGCTTCATGGACTATTACTCACTGATTTTAGGTCCCTGAGCAATTTCCATGATTGACGAAACCTGTGGTGCGTTTATGTATCGTTGATCAATAACCCTAGGTTTTACCGATTCAGGGCTCTTTCATGGACTATTACTCACCATTTTGCAGTCCCAAAGCGATTTCGATGCTTGTCGAACCCCAAGATGTGCTTACGTGCTGGTCGTCAAGACTCGCAGATTGGTCCGATTCTGGCCCGTTTCCTGGACTATTACTCAATTTTGGGGTCCCGAAGTGATTTCCACGATTGATGAACACCGGGGTGCATTTACGTGTCGGTCATCAACACTCACAATTTTGGCCGATTCTGGTACGTTTTGTGCACTGTTACTCACCGTTGTGGGGTCCCGGAGCGATTTCCATGATTGACGATCCCTTGGGTGCGTTTACGTGCCCTTCGTCAACCCTCACAGTTTTAGCCAATTCTGACCCGTTTCGTGAACTATTACTCACCATTTTGGGATCCCAAAGCGATTTCCATAGTTATTGAACCCCAAGGTGCGCTTACATGTCGGTCATCAACAGTCACAGTTTTGGCCGATTCTGGCCCGTTCTGTCGACTATTACTCACTTTTTTGGGGTCCCAGAGTGATTTCCATGATTAACGAACCCCGGGGTGCGTTTACGTGCCAGACATCAACACTCGCGGTTTTTGACGATTCTGGCCCGTTTCATGGACTATTACTCACCGTTTTGCAGTCACGAAGCGATTTCCATAGTCGTTGAACCCCAAGGGGCACTTACGTGTTGGTCATCAACTCTCATAGTATTGGCCAATTCTGGCCCGTTTCGTGGACTATTACTGACTCTTTTGGGGTCCCGGAGTGATTTCCACGATTAACAAACCCCATGGTGCGTTTAAGTGTCGGTCATCAACACTCGTGGTTTTTATCGATTCTGGCCCGTTTCATGGACTACTACTCACATTTTTGGGGTCCCAAAGCGATTTCCATGGATGTCGAACCCAAAGGTGCGCTTACGTATCGGTCATCGACAATCGCAGTTTCGGCCGATTCTGGCCCGTTTCTTGGACTATAACTCAGTTTTGGGCTCATGTAGTGATTTCCACGACCGACGAACACCGGTGTGTTTATGTATCGGTCATCAACATTTGAAGTTTTGGCCGGTTTTGGCCCGCTTCATGGACTATTACTCACTGATTTTAGGTCCCTGAGCAATTTCCATGATTGACGAAACCCGTGGTGCGTTTATGTATCGTTGATCAATAACCCTAGGTTTTACCGATTCAGGGCTCTTTCATGGACTATTACTCACCATTTTGCAGTCCCAAAGCGATTTCGATGCTTGTCGAACCCCAAGATGTGCTTACGTGCTGGTCGTCAAGACTCG
>NW_025237973.1:0-4439 GCF_018294505.1 Triticum aestivum
AAAAATTATAGATACGTTGGAGACGTATCAAGCATCCCCAAGGTTAATTCCTGCTCGTCCTCGAGTAGGTAAATGATAAAAAACAGAATTTTTGATGTGGAATGCTACCTAACATATTTATCAATGTAATTTTCTTTACTGTGGCATGAATGTTCAGATCCGAAAGATTCAAGACGAAAGTTTAATATTGACATAAAAACAATAATACTTCAAGCATACTAACAAAGCAATCATGTCTCCTCAAAATAACATGGCCAAAGAAAGCTATCGCTACAAAATCATATAGTCTGGTTATGCTCTATCTTCATCACACAAAGTATTTAATCATGCACAACCCCGATGACAAGCCAAGAAATTGTTTCACACTTTTGATGTTCTCAAACTTTTTCAATCTTCATGCAATACATGAGCGTGAGCCATGGACATAACACTATAGGTGGAATAGAATTGTGGTTTTGGAGAAGACAAAAAGGAGAAGATAGTCTCACATCAACTTGGCGTATCAACGGGCTATGGAGATGCCCATCAATAGATATCAATGCGAGTGAGTAGGGATTGCCATGCAACGGATGCACTAGAGCTATAAGTGTATGAAAGCTCAAAAAGAAACTAAGTGGGTGTGCGTCCAACTTGCTTGCTCACGAAGACCTAGGGCACTTTGAGGAAGCCCATCATTGGAATATACAAGCCAGTTTTATAATGAAAAATTCCCACTAGTATATGAAAGTGAAAAAATAGGAGACTCTCTATCATGAAGATCATGGTGCTACTTTGAAGCACAAGTGTGGAAAATGGATAGTAGCATTGCCCCTTCTCTCTTTTTCTCCCATTTTTTATTTGGGTCTTCGCTCTTTTTTTATGGCCTCTTTTTTTCGTCCGGGGTCTCATCCCAACTTGTGGGGGAATCATAGTCTCCATCATCCTTTCCTCACTAGGACAATGCTCTAATAATGAAGATCATCACACTTTTATTTACTTACAACTCAAGAATTACAACTCAATACTTAGAACAAAATATGACTCTATGTGAATGCCTTTGTCTGTGTACCAGGATGTGCAATGATTCAAGAGCGACATGTATGAAAAAGCATGAACGATGGCTTTTCCACAAATACAATGTCAACTACATGATCATGCAAAGCAATATGAAAATGATGAAACATGTCATAATAAACGGAATGGTGGAAAGTTGCATGGCAATATATCTCGGAATGGCTATGGAAATGCCATAATAGGTAGGTATGGTGCCTGTTTTGAGGAAGGTATATGGTGGGTGATGGTACCGGCAAAAGTTGCACAGTACTAGATAGGCTAGCAATGGTGGAAGGGTGAGAGTGCGTATAATCCATGGACTCAACATTAGTCATAAAGAACTCACATAGTTATTGAAAGAATCTATTAGTTATCGAAACGAAGTACTACACGCATGCTTCTAAGGGGATAGATTGATAGGAAAAGAACATCGCTCGTCCCCGACAGCCACTCATAAGGAAGATAATCAATAAATAAATCATGCTCCAACTTCATCACATAACGGTTCACCATACGTGCATGCTACGGGAATCACAAACTTTAACACAAGTATCACTCAAATTCACAACTACTCTACTAGCATGACTCTAATATCACCATCTTCATGTCTCAAAACAATCATGAAGAATCAAACTTCTCATAGTATTCAATGCACTTTTTTATGGAAGTTTTTATTATACCCATCTTGGATGCCCATCATATTAGGACTAATTTTATAACCTAAGCAAATTACCATGCAGTTATAAAATACTCTCAAAATAATATAAGTGAAGCATGAGAGATCAATAATTTCTATAAAATAAAACCACCACCTTGCTCTAAAAGATATAAGTGAAGCACTAGAGCAATATTGTCTAGCTCTCATAATCAAAAAAAATATTGTCTAGCTCAAAAGATATAAGTGAAGCACATAGAGTATTCTAATAAATTCCGATTCATGCGTGTCTCTCCCAAAATGTGCGTACAGCAAGGATGATTGTGGTAAACTAAAAATCAAAGACTAAAATCATACAAGGCGCTCCAAGCAAAACACATAGCATGTGGTGAATAATAATATAGCCTCAAGTAAAGTTACCGATAGATGAAGACGAAAGAGGGGATGCCTTCCGGGGAATCCCCAAGCTTAGGATTTTGGTTGTCCTTGAATTTAGCTTGGGGTGTCTTGGGCATCCCCAAGCTTAGGTTCTTGCCACTCCTTATTCTAAAATCCATCAAATCTGTACCCAAAACTTGAAAACTTCACAACACAAAACTTCAATAGAAAATCTCATGAGCTCCGTTAGTATAAGAAAATAAACCACCACTTTAAGGTACTGTAATGAACTCATTCTTTATTTATATTGGTGTTGAACCTACTGTATTCCAACTTCTCTATGGTTCATACCGCCCGATACTACTCTTAGATTCATCAAAATAAGCAAACAACACACGAAAAACAGAATCTGACAAAAACAGAACAGTCTGTAGCAATCTGTAACTTTCGAATACTTCTGTAACTCCAAAAATTCTAAACTAAAATATTGGACGTGAGTAATTTGTCTATTAATCTTATTCAAAAATAGTCAACCTAAAATCACTCTTTTGTAAGA
Organism: Triticum aestivum; assembly: GCF_018294505.1. Lineage (NCBI taxonomy): Eukaryota > Viridiplantae > Streptophyta > Magnoliopsida > Poales > Poaceae > Triticum > Triticum aestivum. Next base: position 2,622 of record NW_025237973.1, read on the forward strand.
AATGACAGCTATTCTCATGAGCACAAAAGTTTCTATTTTTTACAGCATGATCTCAAAGACTTCACCCAAGTCTTCCCAAAGGTTCTACTTGGCACAAGAACTAATTAAAACGTAAAACCACATCTAAATAGAAGCTAGATGAATTATTTATTACTAAATAGGAGCAAAAATCAAAGAACAAAAATAAAATTGGGTTGTCTCCCAACAAGCGTTATCGTTTAACGCCCCTAGCTAGGCATAAAAACAATAATAGATCTAGGTATTGTCATCGTTGGTATGCAATCCATAAGTGGATCTCATAATATATTCATAATGAAATTTAATTTTCTTCCTAGGAAAGTGTTCCATGCCCTTCCTTAGTGGAAATTGGAACCTAATATTTCCTTCTTTCATATCAATAGTTTTAGCAATCGTTCTAAGGAAAGGCCTACCAAGAATAATAGGACATGTAGGATTGCAATTTATATCAAGAACAATGAAATCTATGGGCACATAATTACTATTTGCAACAATAAGAACATCATTAATCCTTCCCATAGGTTTCTTAATGGTGGAATCCGCAAGATGCAAATTTAAAGAACAATCATCAAATTCACGGAAACCTAGCACATCACATAAAGTTCCCGGAATCGTGGAAACACTAGCACCCAAATCACACAAAGCATAACATTCATAATCTTAATTTAATAGTAGGTTCCCACTCATCATAAAGTTTTCTAGGTATAGAAACTTCTAGTTCAAGCTTTTATTCATAAGATTGCATCAAAGCATCAACGATATGTTTAGTAAAAGCTTTATTTTGATTATAAGCATGCGGAGAATTTAACACGGATTGCAACAAGGAAATACAATCTATTAAAGAACAATTATCATAATTAAATCCGTTGAAATCCAAAATATTGGGTTCATTGCTATTTAAAATTTTGACCTCTTCAATCCCACTTTTATCAATTTTTGCATCTAGACCGAAAAACTCTGAATCATTGGGACGCCTTTTAACTAAAGTTGACTCATCTCCAGTCCCATCTTTATCAAGATTCGTATTGAAAAGCAAAGATTTAATAGGAGTCACATCAATTACTTTTAGATCTTCATCATTATTATCATGAAAACTAGAAGAACACGCTTTCACAAACCAATCTTTTTTAGCACGCATCCTAGCGGTTCTTTCTTTGCACTCATGAATGGAAATTCTTATGGCTTTGAGAGACTTGTTGATATCATGCTTAGGTGGAATAGATCTAAGTTTCAAAGAATCAACATCAAGAGAAATTCTATCCACGTTTCTAGCCAACTCATCAATCTTAAGCAATTTTTCTTCAATCAAAGCATTCAAATTGTTTTGCGAACTATAAATTCTTTAACACTATTCTCAAAATCAGAGGGCATCTTATTAAAATTTTTGTAAGAGTTGTTGTAGGAATTACCATAATTATGAGAGGAATTACTAGGAAACGGCCTAGGATTAAAATTTCCTCTATATGCGTTGTTACCAAAATTGTTCCTAGCAACAAAATTCACATCCATAGATTCATTATTATTCTCAATCAAAGTGGACAAAGGCATATCATGAGGATCAGAAGAAACACTTCTATTAGCAAATAATTTCATAAGTTCATCCATCTGTCCACTCAAAACATTAATCTCTTCAATCACATGAACTTTTTTACTAGTGGATCTTTTGGTGTGACATTGGGGATAGTTAACCATAATATTGTCTAGGAGCTTAGTAGCTTCTCCTAAAGTGATTTCCATAAAAGTGCCTCCCATGGCTGAATCTAAAAGATTTATAGAAGCAAAATTCAATCTAGCATAAAA
>NW_025237974.1:0-4438 GCF_018294505.1 Triticum aestivum
TTTTTCAACCTGATAAGCTCGAACCCAAATCAGAGAAGTGCATCTTCATAGAATACCCAAAGGAAACTATTGGGTACACCTTCTATCACAGATCCGAAAGCAAGATATTCGTTGCTAAGATGGATCCTTTCTAGAGAAGGAGTTTCTCTCGAAAGAAGTGAGTGGGAGGAAAGTAGAACTTGATGAGGTAACTATATCTACTCCCTTGTTGGAAAGTAGTTTATCACAGAAATCAGTTCCAGTGATTCCTACACCAATTAGTGAGGAAGTTAATGATGATGATCATGAAACTTCAGATCAAGTTACTACCAAACCTCGTTGGTCTTCCAGAGTAAGATCCGCACCAGAGTGGTGCAGTAATCATGTTTTGGAAGTCATGTTACTAGACCATGATGAACCTATGAACTATGAGGAAGCGATGATGAGCCCAGATTCCACGAAATGGCTTGAGGCCATAAAATCTGAGATATGATCCATGTATGAGAAGAAAGTATGGACTTTGATTGACTTGCTCGATGATCAGCAAGCCATGTTAAATAAATGGATCTTCAAGAGGAATACGGACACTGATAGTAGTGTTACTATTTACTAAGCTCGACTTGTTGCAAAAGGTTTTCAACAAGTTCAAGGTGTTGAATACGATGAGATTTTCTCACTCGTATCGATGCTTAAGTCTGTCTGAATCATGTTAGCAATTGCCACATTTTATGAAATCTAGCAAATGGATGTCAAAACTGCATTCCTTAATGGATTTTTTAAAGAAGAGTTGTATATGATGCAACCAGAAGGTTTTGTTAATCATAAAGGTGCTAACAAAATGTGCAAGCTCCAGCGATCCATCAATAGACTGGTGCAAGCATCTCGGAGTTGGAATATACGCTTTGATGAGTTGATCAAAGCATATGGTTTTATACAGACTTTTGGAAAGGCCTGTATTTACAAGAAAGTGAATGGGAGCTCTGTAGCATTTCTAACATTATATGTGGATGACATATTGTTGATTGGAAATGATATAGAAATTCTGGATAGCATGAAAGGATACTTGAATAAGAGTTTTTCAAAAGAAAGACCGGTGAAGCTGCTTACATATTGAGCATCAAGATCTATTGAGATAGACCAAGATGCTTGATAAGATTCTCAATGAGTACATACCTTGACAAGATTTTGAAGTAGTTCAAAATGGAACAGTCAAAGAAAGAGTTCTTGCCTGTGTTACAGAGGTGTGAAGTTGAGTAAGACTCAAAACCCGACCATGGTAGAAAATAGAAAGAGAATGAAAAATCGTTCCCTGTGCCTCAGTCATAGGTTCTATAAAGTATGCTATGCTGTGAACCAGACCTATTGTATACCTTGCTCTAAGTTTGACAACGGAATACAATTTTGATCTAAGAGTAGATCACTGGACAGCGGTCAAGAATATCCTTAGTGAAGACTAAGGAGATGTTTCTCGATTATGGAGGTGATAAAAGAGCCCGTCGTAGAAGTTACAACGATGCAAGCTTTTACACCAATCCAGATGACTCTAAGTCTCAATCTGGATACATATTGAAAGTGGGTGCAATTAGCTAGAGTAGCTCCGTGCAGAGCATTGTGGACATATAATATTTGCAAAATACATACGGCTCTGTATGTGATAGACCCGCTGACTAAACTTCTCTCACAAGCAAAACATGATCATACCTTAGTACTCTTTGGGTGTTAATCACATAGCGATGTGAACTAGATTGTTGACTCTAGTAAACCCTTTGGGTGTTGATCACATGATGATGTGAACTATGGGTATTAATCACATGCAGATGTGAATATTGGTGTTAAATCACATGGCAATGTGAACTAGATTATTGACTCTAGTGCAAGTGGGAGACTGAAGGAAATATGCCCTAGAGGCAATAATAAAGTTATTATTTATTTCCTTATTTCATGATAAATGTTTATTATTCATGCTAGAATTGTATTAAACGGAAACATGATACATGTGTGAATACATAGACAAACATATAGTCACTAGTATGCCTCTACTTGACTAGCTCATTAATCAAAGATGGTTATGTTTCCTAACCATAGACATGTGTTGTCATTTGATTAATGGGATCACATCATTAGGAGAATGATGTGATTGACATGACCCATTCCGTTAGCCTAGCACTTGATCGTTTAGTATATTGCTATTGCTTTCTTCATGACTTATACATGTTCCTGTAACTATGAGATTATGCAACTCCCGTTTACCAGAGGAACACTTTGGGTACTACCAAACGTCACAACATAACTGGGTGATTATAAAGGAGTACTACAGGTGTCTCCGAAGGTACATGTTGAGTTGGCATATTTCGAGATTAGGCTTTGTCACTCCATTGTCGGAGAGGTATCCCTGGGCCCTCTCGGTAATGCACACACTATAAGCCTTGCAAGCAATGTGACCAATGAGTTGGTTACAGGATGACGCATTACGTAACGAGTAAAGAGACTTGCCGGTAACGAGATTGAACTAGGTATTGGATACCGACGATCAAATCTCAGGCAAGTAACATACCGATGACAAAGGGAACAACGTATGTTGTTATGCGGTTTGACCGATGAAGATCTTCGTAGAATATGTAGGAACCAATATGGGCATCCAGGTTCCGCTGTTGGTTATTGACCGAGAATAGTTCTAGGTCATGTCTGCATAGTTCTTGAACCCGTAGGGTCCGCATGCTTAACGTTACGATGACAGTTTTATTATGAGTTTATAAGTTTTGATGTACCGAAGTTTGTTCGGAGTCCCGGATGTGATCACGGACATGACGAGGAGTCTCGAAATGGTCGAGACATAAAGATTGATATATTGGACGACTATATTCGGACACCGGAAGTGTTCCGGACGTTTTCGGAGAAAACCGGAGTGCCAGAGGGTTACCGGAACCCCCGGGGGAGAGATAATGGGCCACATGGGCCTTGGTGGAAAGAGAGAGGGTCGGCCAGGGTGGGCCGCACGCCCCCTCTTCCTCTGGTCCGAATTGGACTAGGAGGGGGGGGCGGCGCCCCCCCTCTTTCCTTCCCCCTCTCCCCTTCCTTCCCCCTCCTAGCAGGAGTAGGAAAAGGGGAGTCCTACTCCTACTAGGAGGAGGAGTCTTCCTCCTTGGCACGCCCACAAGGGCCGGCCGGCCTCCCCCCTTGCTCCTTTATATACAGGGGCAGGGGGCACCCTAGAACACACAAGTTGATCTACAGACCGTTCCTTAGCCGTGTGCGGTGCCCCCCTCCACCATATTCCACCTCGGTCATATCGTCGCGGAGTTTAGGCGAAGCCCTGCGCCGGTAGAACATCATCATCGTCACCACGCCGTCGTGCTGACGGAACTCATCCCCGAAGCTTTGCTGGATCGGAGCCCGGGGATCATCATCAAGCTGAACGTGTGCTGAACTCGGAGGTGCCGTACATTCGGTGCTTGGATCGGTCAGATCGTGAAGACGTATGACTACATCAACTGCGCTGTGCTAACGCTTCCGCTTACGGTCTACGAGGGTACGTGGACAACACTCTCCCCTCTCGTTGCTATGCCATCACCATGATCTTGCGTGTGCGTAGGAATTTTTTTGAAATTACTATGTTCCCCAACAGCTACAACACGGCGTACAAGGTGTGTCTCTCGCGTCCACGTCTTCGCACGCAACCATGCACTGCAAATGCACTCACGGTCCATCTGGGTGATGCTGAGTGTTAGAATTAGAGATAGATTGTAATCTCAACTGTTTATCTTCTCCTCTCTCTCCCGTAACAACCTGTATCTCTATCCTCATGTACCGAACCTGTATCCTAGCGATCTGGTTCAACTTGTAAGCCACGGCAAGGGTTCTTCTTGCCCTCGATCAATAAAAGCTCACGCGGCTCTCCACGGAGAGTAGGAACGCTTCCATCTGACATGGTATACAGAGCCATCCTCTTCCCATCTATCTAGCCAAAGCTCCATCAACCACCAAAAATCAGATCGCCATGTCCTCCTCGGCTCCCGTTGCCCTCAACCTAGGAGCACCACCTGCCGAGAAGCTCACCAAGGGGAACTTTCTCCTATGGAAGGCTCAAGTGATGCCGGCCCTGCGAGGAGCGCAGGTCACCGGCCTCCTGGATGGAACCGACGCAGCGCCCCCGAAGATGGAGCAGCAGCAGCAGTCGGACAAGACGGTGGTCACGGTGCCCAATCCCCTCTATGCGCCGTGGCTGTCCAAAGATCAGCAAGTCCTCAGCTATCTCCTAAACTCTCTGTCAAAGGAAATCCTCGCCCAAGTTGTGAGTAAAGAAAATACCTTTGATTTATGGACTACCATCATCACCATGTCTGCTTCACAGCCTCAATCTCGAATCACGAATTTGAGAATTGCCATCACCACCACCAAGAAGGGCTCCATGTCAAGCACCTCCTACATCGCCCGGATGAAAAATCTGGGGGATGAACTT
>NW_025237975.1:0-4438 GCF_018294505.1 Triticum aestivum
GGGAGGAAAGTAGAACTTGATGAGGTAATTGTACCTTCTCCCTTATTGGAAAGTAGTGCATCACAGAAATCAGTTCCAGTGATTCCTACACCAATTAGTGAGGAAGTTAATGATGATGATCATGAAACTTCAGATCAAGTTACTACCAAACCTCGTAGGTCTTCCAGAGTAAGATCCGCACCAGAGTGGTACGGTAATCATGTTCTGGAAGTCATGTTACTAGACCATGATGAACCTACAAACTATGAGGAAGCGATGATGAGCCCGGATTCCACGAAATGGCTTGAGGCCATAAAATCTGAGATATGATCCATGTATGAGAACAAAGTATGGACTTTGATTGACTTGCTTGATGATCAGCAAGCCATGTTAAATAAATGGATCTTCAAGAGGAAGACGGACATTGATAGTAGTGTTACTATCTACCAAGCTCGACTTGTTGCGAAATGTTTTCAACAAGTTAAAGGTGTTGAATACGATGAGATTTTCTCACTCGTATCGAAGCTTAAGTCTGTCTGAATCATGTTAGCAATTGCCACATTTTATGAAATCTGGCAAATGGATGTCAAAATTGCATTCCTTAATGGATTTATTAAAGAAGAGTTGTATATGATGCAACCAGAAAGTTTTTGTCAATCCTAAAGATGCTAACAAAGTGTGCAAGCTCCAGCAATCCATCAATGGACTGGTGCAAGCATCTCGGAGTTCGAATACACGCTTTGATGAGTTGATCAAAGCATATGTTTTTATACAGACTTTTGAAGAAGCCTGTATTTACAAGAAAGTGAGTGGGAGCTCTGTAGCATTTCTAATATTATATGTGGATGACATATTGTTAATTGGAAATGATATGGAAATTCTGGATAGCATGAAAGGATACTTGAATAAGAGTTTTTCAAAGCAAGACCTCGGTGAAGCTGCTTACACATTGAGCATCAAGATCTATATAGATAGATCAAGACGCTTGATAAGATTTTTCAATGAGTACATACCTTGATAAATTTTTGAAATAGTTCAAAATGGAACAGTCAAAGAAGGAGTTCTTTCCTGTGTTACAAGGTGTGAAGTTGAGTAAGACTCAATACCCGACCATTGCAGAAAATAGAAAGAGAATGAAAAGTCATTCCCTATGCCTCAGTCATAGGTTCTATAAAGTATGCTATGCTGTGAAACAGACCTATTGTATACCTTGCTCTGTGTTTGGCAAAGGAATACAATTTTGATCTAATAAGTAGATCACTGGACATGGGTCAAGAATATCCTTAGTGAGGACTAAGGAGACGTTTCTCGATTATGGAGGTGATAAAAGAGCCTGTCGTAAAAGTTACAATGATGCAAGCTTTTACACCAATCCAGATGATTCTAAGTCTCAATCTGAATACATATTGAAAGTGGGAGCAATTAGCTAGAGTAGCTCCGTGCAGAGCATTGTGGACATAGAATATTTGCGAAATAATACGGCTCTGAATATGACAGACCCGTTGACTAAGCTTCTCTCACGAGCAAAACATAATCATACCTTAGTACTCTTTTGGGTGTTAATCACATAGCGATGTGAACTAGATTATTGACTCTAGTAAACCCTTTGGGTGTTAATCACATAGCGATGTGAACTAGATTATTGACTCTAGTGAACCCTTTGGGTGTTGATCACATGATGATGTGAACTATGGGTATTAATCACATGCAGATGTGAATATTGGTGTTAAATCACATAGCGATGTGAACTAGATTATTGACTCTAGTGCAAGTGGGAGACTGAAGGAAATATGCCCTAGAGGCAATAATAAAGTTATTATTTATTTCCTTATTTCATGATAAATGTTTATTATTCATGCTAGAATTGTATTAACCGGAAACATAATACATGTGTGAATACATAGACAAACATAGTGTCACTAGTATGCCTCTACTTGACTAGCTCATTTATCAAAGATGGTTATGTTTCCTAGCCATGGACAAAAGAGTTGTCATTTGATTAATGGGATCACATCATTAGGAGAATGATGTGATTGACATGACCCATTCTGTTAGCCTAGCACTTGATCGTTTAGTATGTTGCTATTGCTTTCTTCATGACTTATACATGTTCCTGTAACTATGAGAATTATGCAACTCCCGTTTACCGGAGGAACACTTTGGGTACTACCAAACGTCACAGCATAACTGGGTGATTATAAAGGAGTACTACAGGTGTCTCCGAAGGTACATGTTGAGTTGGCGTATTTCGATATTAGGTTTTGTCACTCCGATTGTCGGAGAGGTATCTCTGGGCCCTCTCGGCAATGCACATATTTATAAGCCCTGCAAGCAATGTGACCAAATGAGTTGGTTACTGAATGATGCATTACGAAACGAGTAAAGAGACTTGCCGATAACGAGATTGAACTAGGTATTGGATACCGACGATCAAATCTCGGGCAAGTAACATACCGATGACAAAGGGAACAACGTATGTTGTTATGTGGTTTGACCGATAAAGATCTTCGTAGAATATGTAGGAACCAATATGGGCATCCAGGTTCCGCTATTGGTTATTGACCAAGAATAGTTCTAGGTCATGTCTACATAGGTCTCGAACCCGTAGGGTCCGCACGCTTAAGGTTTTGATGACAGTTATATTATGAGTTTATGAGTTTTGATGTACCGAAGGAGTTCGGAGTCCCGGATGAGATCGGGGACATGACGAGGAGTCTCGAAATGGTCGAGACGTAAAGATCGATATATTGGACAACTATATTCGGAGTTCGGAAAGGTTCCGAGTGATTCGGGTATTTATCGGAGTACCGGAGAGTTACGGGAATTCGCCGGGGAGAAGTATTGGGCCTTATTGGGCCATACGGGAAAGAGAGAGGGGCTGCCTAGGGCAGGCCGCGCGCCCCCCCAAGGCCTAGTCCGAATTGGACTAGGGGGAGGGGCCGCACCCCCTCCTTCCTTCCCTTCTCTCTTCCCCTTCCTTCTCTCCTACTTCTACTAGGAAAGGAGGAGTCCTACTCCCGGTGGGAGTAGGACTCCCCCCTTGGGCGTGCCTCCTCCTCCTTGGCCGGCCCTCCCCTTGCTCCTTTATATACGGGGGCAGGGGGGCACCCCATGACACACAAGTTGATCTACGGATCGTTCCTTAGCCGTGTGCGGTGCCCCCCTCCACCATATTCCACCTTGGTCATATCGTCGTGGAGTTTAGGCGAAGCCCTGTGCCGGTAGAGCATCATCATCGTCACCACGCCGTCGTGCTGACGGAACTCATCCCCGAAGCTTTGCTAGATCGGAGCCTGGGGATCGTCATCAAGCTGAACGTGTGCTGAACTCGGAGGTGCCGTACGTTCGGTGCTTGGATCGGTCGGATTGTGAAGACGTATGACTACATCAACCGCGTTGTCATAACGCTTCCGCTTACACTCTACGAGGGTACGTGGACGGACACTCTCCCCTCTCGTTGCTATGCCATCACCATGATCTTGCATGTACGTAGGAATTTTTTTTGAAATTACTACGTTCCCAACAGACATGACCTAGAACTATTCTTCGTCAATAACCAATAGCGGAACCTGGATGCCCATATTGGTTCCTGCATATTCTACGAAGATCTTCATCGGTTAAACCGCATAACAACATACGTTGTTCCCTTTGTCATCGGTATGTTACTTGCCCGAGATTTGATCGTCGGTATCCTATACCTAGTTCAATCTCGTTACCGGCAAGTCTCTTTACTCGTTACGTAATGCATCATCCCGTAACCAACTCATTGGTCACATTGCTTGCAAGGCTTATAGTGATGTGCATTACTGAGAGGGCCCAGAGATACCTCTCCGACAATCGGAGTGACAAAACCTAATCTCGAAATACGCCAACTCAACATGTACCTTCAGAGACACCTGTAGTACTCCTTTATAATCACCCAGTTACGTTGTGACGTTTGGTAGTACCCAAAGTGTTCCTCCGGTAAACGGGAGTTGCATAATCTCATAGTTACAGGAACATGTATAAGTCATGAAGAAAGCAATAGCAATATACTAAACGACCAAGTGCTAGGCTAACGGAATGGGTCATGTCAATCACATCATTCTCCTAATGATGTGATCCCATTAATCAAATGACAACACATGTCTATGGTTAGGAAACATACCCATCTTTGATTAATGAGCTAGTCAAGTAGAGGCATACTAGTGACTATATGTTTGTCTACGTATTCACACATGTATCATGTTTCCGGTTAATACAATTCTAGCATGAATAATAAACATTTATCATGAAATAAGGAAATAAATAATAACTTTATTATTGCCTCTAGGGCATATTTCCTTCAGTCTCCCACTTGCACTAGAGTCAATAATCTAGTTCACATCGCTATGTGATTTAACACCAATATTCACATCTGCATGTGATTAATACCCATAGTTCACATCATCATGTGATCAACACCCAAAGGGTTTACTAG
>NW_025237976.1:0-576 GCF_018294505.1 Triticum aestivum
TGCACAAACAAAGCTACGTTTCCAAGATTTTATATTTTTTTGAATTTTTTTGAATCTATACTGCCCTCTAGACTGACTGATCAAAACATCAATTTATACCTCAAGGGGGCGTTGTAAAATATATTTTTTCCAAATTTTCTTTCATAGACATGTTTGGCACATGTGGATCACCGTGTAAAAGAAAATTTGGGTGATTTGGAGGTGGTGGAAAAAATCACCTTTGTTCAAAAACTGGCTTAAGTTAGACCAAATGGTCCCTCCGGAATGCGGTGATTTTTTTGACCACCTCCAAATCACCTCAATTTTCGCACACATGATCTCTTGCACAAACAAAGCTAGGTTTCCAAGATTTTATATTTTTTTGAATTTATACTGCCCTCTAGACTGACTGATCAAAACATCGGTCTATACCCGAAGAGGGCATTGTAAAATATTTTTTTCCAAATTTTCTTTCATAGACATGTTTGGCACATGTGGTTCACAGTGTAAAAGAAAATTTGGGTGATTTGGATGTGGTGGAAAAAATGACCTTTGTTCAAAAACTGGCTTAAGTTAGACCAAATGGTCCCTCCAGAA
>NW_025237976.1:586-1601 GCF_018294505.1 Triticum aestivum
TGTGGGTCACCGGTTAAAAGTAAATTCGGGTGATTTGGAAGTGGTGGAAAAAATGACCTTTGTTCAAAAACTGGCTTAAGTTAGACCAAATGGTCCCTCCGGAATGCGGTGATTTTTTCGACCACCTCCAAATCACCTCAATTTTCGCACACATGATCTCTTGCACAAACATGGCTAGGTTTCCACGGTTTTATATTTTTTTTTGATTTTTTTTGAATCTATACTGCCCTCTAGACTGACTGATCGAAACATCAATTTATACCTCACGGGGGCATTGTAAAATATATTTTTTCCAAATTTTCTTTCATAGACATGTTTGGCACATGTGGGTCACCGTGTAAAATAAAATTTGGGTGATTTGGAGGTGGTGGAAAAAATCATCTTTGTTCAAAAACTGGCTAAAGTTAGACCAAATGGTCCCTCCGGAATGCGGTGATTTTCTCGACCACCTCCAAATCACCTCAATTTTCGCACACATGATCTCTTGCACAAACAAAGCTAGGTTTCCAAGGTTTTATATTTTTTTGATTTTTTTGAATTTATACTGCCCTCTAGACAGACTCATCAAAACATCGGTCTATACCTCAAGGGGCATTGTAAAATAATTTTTTTCCAAATTTTCTTTCATAGACATGTTCGGCACACGTTGGTCACCGTGTAAAAGAAATTTTGGGTGATTTGGAGGTGGTGGAAAAAATTACCTCCGTTCAAAAACTAGCTTAAGTAAAGACCAAATGGTCCCTCCGGAATTCGATGATTTTTTCGACCACCTCCAAATCACCTCAATTTTCGCACACATGATCTCTTGCACAAACAAAGCTAGGTTTCCAAGGTTTTATATTTTTTGAATTTTTTTGAATTATATTTCCCACTAGATTGACTAATCTAAACATCGGTCTATACCTCAAGGGGGCATTGTAAAATATTTATTTCCAAATTTTATTTCATAGACATGTTTGGCACATGTGGGTCACCGTGTAAAAGAAAATTTGGGTGATTTGGAAGTGGTGGAAAA
>NW_025237976.1:1611-2143 GCF_018294505.1 Triticum aestivum
TCAAAAACTGGCTTAAGTTAGACCAAATGGTCCCTCCGGAATGCGGTGATTTTCTCGACCACCTCCAAATCACCTCAATTTTCGCACACATGATCTCTTGCACAAACAAAGCTAGGTTTCCAACAATATATATTTTTTTGATTTTTTTGAACTTATACTGCGCTCTAGACTGACTGATCAAAACATCGGTCTATACCTCAAGGGGGCATTGTAAAATATATTTTTCCAAATTTTCTTTCATAGACATGTTTGGCACATGTGGGTCATCGTGTAAAAGAAAATTTGGGTGATTTGGAGGTGGTGGAAAAAAATCACCGCCGTTCAAAAAGAGGCTTAAGTTAGACCAAATGGCCCCTCCGGAATGCGGTGATTTTTTCGACCACCTCCAAATCACCTCAATTTTCCAACACATGATCTCTTGCACAAACTAAGCTAGGTTTCCAAGGTTTTATATATATTTTTATTTTTTTTGAATTTATACTGCCCTCTAGACTGACTGATCAAAACATCGGTCTATACCTCAAGGGGGCAT
>NW_025237976.1:2153-3701 GCF_018294505.1 Triticum aestivum
TTTCCAACATTTATATTTTTTTTATTTTTTTTTGAATTTATACTGCGCTCTAGACTAACTGATCAAAACATCGGTCTATACCTCAAGGGGGCATTGTAAAATATATTTTTTCCAAATTTTCTTTCATAGACATGTTTGGCACATGTTGGTCACCGTGTAAAAGAAAATTTGGGTGATTTGGAGGTGGTGGAAAAAATCGCCTCCGTTCAAAAACTAGCTTAAGTCCCTCCGGAATTCGGTGATCTTTTCGACGACCTCCAAATCACCTCAATTTTCACACACATGATCTCTTGCACAAACAAAGCTAGGTTTCCAAAGTTTTATATTTTTTTGAATTTTTTTGAATTATATTTCCCTCTAGATTGACTGATCTAAACATCGGTCTATAGGGTCACCGTGTAAAAGAAAATTTGGGTGATTTGGAGGTGGTGGGAAAAATCACCGCCGTTCAAAAACTGGCTTAAGTTAGACCAAATGGTCCCTTCGGAATGCGGTGATTTTTTCGACCACCTCTAAATCACCTCAATTTTCGCACACATGATCTAATGCAGAAAAAAAGCTAGGTTTCCAAGGTTTTATGTTTTTTTTAATTTCTTTGAATTTATACTGCTCTCTAGACTGACTGATCAAAACATCGGTCTATACCTCAAGGGGGCATTGTATAATATATTTTTCCAAATTTTCTATCATAGACATGTTTGGCACATGTGGGTCACCGTGTAAAAGAAAATTTGGGTGATTTGGAAGTGGTGGAAAAAATGACCTTTGTTCAAAAACTGGCTTAAGGACCAAATGGTACCTCCGGAATACGGTGATTTTTTCGACCACCTCCAAATCACCTCAATTTTCGCACACATGATCTCTTGCACAAACAAAGCTAGGTTTCCAAGGTTTTATACTGCCCTCTAGATTGGCTGATCAAAACATCGGTCTATACCTCAAGGGGGCATTGTAAAATATTTTTTTCCAAATTTTCTTTCATAGACATGTTTGGCACATGTTGATCACCGTGTAAAAGAAAATTTGGGTGATTTGGAAGTGGTGGAAACAATGACCTTTGTTCAAAAACTAGCTTAAGTTAGACCAAATGGTCCCTCCGGAATGCGGTGATTTTATCGACCACCTCCAAATCACCTCAATTTTCGCACACATGATCTCATGCACAAACAAAGCTAGGTTTCCAACATTTATATTTGTATAATATATTTTTTCCATATTTTCTATCATAGACATGTTTGGCACATTTGGGTCACCGTGTAAAAGAAAATTTGGGTGATTTGGAAGTGGTGGAAAAATGACCTTTGTTCAAAAACTGGCTTAAGGACCAAATGGTCCATCCGGAATGCGGTGATTTTTTCGACCACCTCCAAATCACCTCAATTTTCGCACACATGATCTCTTGCACAAACAAAGCTAGGTTTCCAATGTTTTATACTGCCCTCCAGATTGACTGATCTAAACATCGGTCTATACCTCAAGGGGGCATTGTGAAATATTTTTTTCCAAAATTTCTTTCATAGACATGTTTGTCACATGTGGGTCACCGTG
>NW_025237976.1:3711-4437 GCF_018294505.1 Triticum aestivum
TATATTTTTTTGAATTTATACTGCCCTCTAGACTGACTGATCAAAACATCGGTCCATACCTCAAGCGGGCATTGTAAAATATTTTTTTTCCAAATTTTCTTTCATAGACATGATTGGCACATGTGGGTCACCGTGTAAAAGAAAATTTGGGTGATTTGGAGGTGGTGGAAAAAATCGCCTTCGTTCAAAAACTGGCTTAAGTTAGACGAAATGGTCACTCCAGAATTCGGTGATTTTTTCGACCACCTCCAAATCACCTCAATTTTCGCACACATGATCTCTTGCACAAACAAAGTTGGTTTCCAAGGTTATATATTTTTCTGAATTTTTTTGAATTATATTTCCCTCTAGACTGACTGATCAAAACATTGGTCTATAACTCAAGGGGGCATTGTAAAATGTGTTTTTCCTAATTTTCTTTCATGGACATGTTTGGCACATGTGGGTCACCGTGTAAAAGAAAATTTGGGTGATTTGGAAGTGGTGGAAAAAATGACCTTTGTTCAAAAACTAGCTTAAGTTAGACCAACTGGTCCCTCCGAATGCTTATTTTTTCGACCACCTCCAAATCACCTCAATTTTCGCACACATGATCTCTTGCAAAAACAAAGCTAGGTTTCCAAGATTTTATATTTTTTTGAATTTGTTTGAATCTATACTGCCCTCTAGACTGACTGATCAAAACATCGATTTATACCTCAAGGGGGCATTGTAAAATATATTTTT
>NW_025237977.1:0-4437 GCF_018294505.1 Triticum aestivum
ATTCTACATATTTTTCTAATCAAATTTCATATATAACATGTTCAAATCGGAGTTACGGTTTAAAAGATATGGATGATTTTAAAAAGCACTAGGTATGTGTCCGTGCGTTGCACCGGGAGCCAATAGATTCCAACACAATAAGAGCGTTAAAAATCGTGATATCCCGAGGTCATCGGACAATAAATCCACCTGATCTTACAAGCATGTAGTCAAGTCCACATCATGATAGTCGAGTTCACCCTCCACAATCTCTGACACAGTGAAGATATCATGTGCTTGCAAGAATCATAAATCACCGTTGAATTCCTCATCAAAGAAGAAGTTCCTCCCTAGTGTTGACCATCATAGGCGCAAGTCAGAAATATGTCTCAAAGTTATATATTAAGAAGTTCCTCCACACCACCTAAAATTAATTTAGTACTTTCAATCCTTTTAATCCAATCCATTCTCCCATGGAGATTTATGTAACCTGGAGAAAGTAGTACATCATCATAGTTAACATTGTTGTTGAGCCAACGAGTCCTGGTTATGAGATCAAATGTAGCAATAGAAAAAAGAACCATTAACTGATTATGCCAAGATGGGTGGGTGGTCAAATTTAAATTCAGAACTGAATGTTTGTAAAAGCCCCTTCTTTCTCATGTACAAACCGAATGTTCGCACCTGTGTTGAAACGTCCTGCCCATAAAACAAAGATTACCAGATTGCAAAATAGCCTATAATTAACTGAAGCTCATCCACACAAAATGAACTATCTCTTTCACCCGGCGTCTGAGTTATTCAGTAGACAATCCACACAATGAAATTCATTTAGAACCAACCTCAAGCAGAGAAGAATATTCAGCCAGAGTGAAACAACAGTGTGTTGTAGCTCTGAACAATGAACCAACATGGTAAGCAATTATCAGCTCCTATTTTGGTATCTCAGAATTCAACAGTTCATTATATGATATACATATAGTACAAAGAATGAAACAAATTATTAAGACCTGCAGGTTACCGATCAGGGACACTTTAGTTTGCATCTTCCACTCCCAGGCTCCCAGTTACCGTTGCTATGTTGCCACTCAACTTGAAAGGGAATTTACACCTTGGCGAGGACACTCTGTCCAGTAGCTAATGTTGGTGTTGATGTATGTGACTGAGTAGCAAAGAGGTTGTGGCTCCCTTGGCTCTTCCTCCTAGTGGTGGAAGGAGTGTGATGGAAGCGCATCATCGGGTATCAAGGCTCCACCTGCGCGACGGGCAGTGGACGCTGCAGCTGCAGCCGAGCAGTGGACACTGCTGCTACGACACGAAGGTCACAGGCGTGGTACTGGAGGATGCCGATCTCTAAGTTGACATAACAAAGAGGAGGGTAGGCGGCGTCGACTACAATAGATACATATTCTAAGTTGTCATAATCTTGTAAGCTGAAATATCAAACTCGTAAGCTGTCATAATCAAAATGACAATTATCTCAGCATGGTCAAGCTGGATTGTATTACTACCCAAAAAAACGACTCCATCCACAGGAAGATAATAACAAGAAATTATACAATTTATGAACTGTCAGTTAACAACTCTTTTTTTTTTTACGGAGCTACGGCGGGCTTAGGCCGGCCTGAACCATTTCATTATAAAATAGAGTACATTTACAAAGGTGAGAGTTGGGGGCGAGGATGAGATTACAATAATAGTTGGGTTACAATCTCATAGATAAGTGGAACAACATAGTACACCAATCACGCAGAAGGTTCACGGCCTGCTCGTTGGAGCATCTGTTGGACCAAAGTATGAGGTCGTCTGCAGCTGAGCGGGCGATGAGGTGGATAGGTTGCAGATCCTGCCTAAAAACTTTTGCATTTCTTCTTTTCCAGATATTCCAGAGAATAACAACTCTTGGCAATACAAAAGACCCAATGATATGTGACAAGTAAATTTTAAGAGATGTTTCTTTAATTAAAAAGTCCAAGCAGTTCACGCATAAATCACATGAGACAGCATTCTTAATTGAGTTAAGTTGCATAGTAACACAACACATAAATCCACATATATGGCCCCAACTGAGTGCAAGACTGGTAGAACTGTGCATTAGTTGCTTATTAATCTGACAAGAAAGCAGTGATGACATTGAACAGAAAAAATTCTAAAGTCTGTGATAATTAAAAGGCGACCTATCTTGATAGCCTGCATTATGAGGAAAACCATATCCAAGAGAGGATGAACACCCATGCGTTTCCCGGTTGCATGAAAAAATAATGTAAATGCAAGTGAATACAGCAAAGCTCCCGTACACACAGTCGAACCTCTGGATGCATGCTTCGGTGGAGCGGAAGCTGCTCGCTGACTGGCTGCTGGAGCCTGGCGTGGGTCCATTGGAATGGCAGCTGCCGGAACCGGTCGCGCCGACGGTCGCCGGCGTCGATGTCTCGCCCTCGTTAATCCTGCTCGTCCCCTACTCAAGCCCCATCACAGAGCAAGAGGAAATACATGTCGAGGTGGGGTACATGTGGCCTCCGGCCACGACGCCGTTGATGACAGGGGCCAGCGCAGCCACGGGAACGGAGGGGTTGATGGACGTGAATGAGGGGGGCGGTCGGTGGCGCACTGGCAGGGTCCAGGGAGGGGTACATATCGCACGGCGGACCACAACGGCGAGGTCCGGCAGAGGAGGCGGAGCGGCGGCCGGGTGAGCGAGGGGCGGGCTGTGGCTGACGACGGCGCTAACCCTAGCGCTCCGGCTGAAGGTTGGGAGCAACAGAGCGATGTGCATGTGGGTTGTGAGAGATGTGGGCTGGGTCTTGGCCCATGTGTTCGACGAAGCGTGCGGGACGACGAAGCCGACGGCAGAACATGGTCCTGCGGCAGGAAAAGGAACCTTGTGTATTTTTTAAGGGCATCTCCAGCCGTTGGCCTCCCACGAGGGGTAAAAAATCGCCCCCTAAGGGCGCACCGTGCACCGGGGGCGTGATGTCCCACAGTCGCGGCATCCCACGGATTTTTAAAATGTTCAAATTCGGCGCAAACACAACGCAAACACGGGCGAGTTCGTTCAAATTTAAACATATTTTACAAAAAAAGAAAAAAACTACCGCGGGCTACCCCTCCGTCTCCCTCGCCGCCCGCCTCGCCGCCCGCCCACGCGGTTCTACATGCCGAGGAGGCTGTAGAATCGCGTGTAGTCACCGCCGCCGCTGTCGTCGTCGTCGCCCCCGCCTACGCCTCCGCCGTCCCTGCTGCATCCCTTCCCCGGTTGGCGCGGCGGGTTGGACGGTCCGGGGGCGTCGTCGTCGGAGCTATCGAGGACGACGACACCGTCCTCGTCCTCGCGCCTACGTTTGCGGGCGGCGATCTCCTCCAGGGCCCGGCGCTGCCGGACCATCTCCTCGCGCACGTAGTCGTCGCGCGACCACCGCATGGCGTCCTCGTCGGAGAAGCCACGCCGGGCTATCTCCTCGTACTCCGGGGGGAGGCTGGACTCCACCTTGGGCTCGACGAGGGCGCCGGAGCTGCGGGTACGCGCGCGGACAGGCATGTCCTGGGGCTCCGGCTTGACGGGGCGGAGGTGGAGGCAGGGAGAGCCGCCGAAGCTGCGGGTACGCGCGCTGACAGGCGTGTCCTGGGGCTCCGGCTTGACGGGGCAGAGGTGGAGGCAGGGAGAGCCGCCGGACGAGGAGGAGGACGCTCGGTCTCCATGCGCCTCGGCGTCCAGGAGCTTCCCCGGCGGCGTGAGAAGGATGCGGGAGCGGGGTACTCGAGACGGGGCGTGTTGCCGCCCTCGATGTACTCGAGGACGGCCTCCAACGTGCAGCCGGGCACGCCCCACCACCGGCGCCGGCCATCGGAGTGTTGAAAATATGCCCTAGAGGCAATAATAAAAGTATTATTATTATATTTCCTTGTTCATGATAATTGTCTTTTATTCATGCTATAACTGTATTATCCGGAAATCGTAATACACGTGTGAATACATAGACCACAATATGTCCCTAGTGAGCCTCTAGTTGACTAGCTCGTTGTGATCAACAGATAGTCATGGTTTCCTGGCTATGGACATTGGATGTCGTTGATAACGGGATCACATCATTAGGAGAATGATGTGATGGACAAGACCCAATCCTAAGCATAGCACAAAGATCGTGTAGTTCGTTTGCTAGAGCTTTGCCAATGTCAAGTATCTCTTCCTTTGACCATGAGATCGTGTAACTCCTGGATATCGTAGGAGTGCTTTGGGTGTATCAAACGTCACAACGTAACTGGGTGACTATAAAGGTGCACTACAGGTATCTCCGAAAGTATCTATTGTTTTATGCGGATCGAGACTGGGATTTGTCACTCCGTGTAAACGGAGAGGTATCTCTGGGCCCACTCGGTAGGACATCATCATATGCGCAATGTGACCAAGGAGTTGATCACGGGATGATGTGTTACGGAACGAGTAAAGTGACTTGCCGG
>NW_025237978.1:0-4437 GCF_018294505.1 Triticum aestivum
TATCATGTATACATCCTCTTTGAGGTTTCCATTTAGGAAAGCCGTTTTGACATCCATCTGCCATATTTCATAGTCGAAATAAGCAGCAATTGCTAGCAATATCCGAACAGACCTAAGCATAGCTACTGGCGAGAAAGTCTCGTCGTAGTCCACTCCTGGAACTTGTGTGAACCCTTTCGCGACAAGTCTAGCTTTGTGGATAGTAATGTTACCATCCGCGTCCGTCTTTCTTTTGAAAATCCATTTACAACCAATGGGCTTTACGCCTTCTGGAAGTTCTTCCAAGTTCCAAACTTGGTTTTCGTACATGGATTCCATTTCGGATCTCATGGCTTTGTGCCATTCTTTTGAGCTGGGCCCCGCCATCGCTTCCTTGTAGTGCGCAGGTTCATCGTCTTCAAGAATGAAGATTTCGTTATGAAACCACTCAGGTGGCTGGATAGCCCTACCTGATCTGTGCGGTTCAGTTACAACATTGTCTGAAGTCTTCGCATCACATGCGACAACTTCCGGCTCGGTTGTAGGGATAATTAGCGGAATTTCTTCCGGTTCCTTAGCCATATCAACGGTTGCCAAAGATTCACTAATCTCATTGAGTTGTACTGTCCTCCCACTCACTTCTTTAGTGAGAAACTCTTTCTCAAGAAAGACTCCATGTTTTGCAACAAACACTTTGTTCTCGGAGGCGTGGTAGAAAGAATACCCAACTGTCTCCTTGGGATAACCTACAAAGTAACATTTGTCTGATCTGGGATCAAGTTTGCTTGGCTGTAAACGCTTTACATAAGCTTCACAACCCCAAATTTTGAAAAACGACAGGTCGGGTTTCTTCCCGTGCCACATCTCATGTGGCGTCGTCTCAACAGATTTAGACGGTGCTTTGTTTAGTGTGTGAGCAGCAGTAAGTAGTGCGTGACCCCAAAAAGATATTGGAAGATTTGTAAGAGACATCATTGACCTTACCATGTCCAACAAGGTTCGGTTACGTCGTTCCGATACTCCATTTCTCTGTGGAGTTCCGGGAGGCGTAAGCTGTGAAACGATTCCACGATCACTCAGATGTTGGCCAAACTCATGACTAAGATATTTGCCTCCGCGATCAGACCGCAGAAACTTAATCTTTTTGTTACGATGATTTTCTACCTCATTCTGAAATTCTTTGAACTTTTCAAAGGTTTCCGATTTATGCTTCATTAAGTAGATATAGCCATACCTACTCAAATCATCAGTAAAAGTCACGAAGTAAAAATATCCACCCCGTGCGCCTGTGTTCATTGGACCACATACATCACTATGTATTATTTCCAATAATTCACCCGCCCGTTCAGGATGACCCGTGAACGGCGTCTTGGTCATTTTCCCCATCAGGCAAGCTTCACATGTGTCAAATGATTCAAAATCAAGGGACGGTAAAACTCCATCTTTATGGAGTCTTTGCATGCGTTTCTTACCGATGTGGCCAAGGCGACAGTGCCACATGAAAGTGGTGGTGGTATCAGCCTTCTTAAGGCGTTTAGCATTCACGTTAAAGACATCATTTCCACATTCAAGATTTAGTATGAAAAGGCCCCCAACAATGGGTGCAAATCCATAAAACATATCCTTACAATAAAGTGAACAACCATTGTTCTCAGACTTGTACGAATACCCATCGTGTACCAAACATGATCCGGAGATAATGTTTCTACACAACAGTGGAACAAAATAACAGTTACTTAGTTCTAAGATAAATCCTGAAGGGAGACGTAGAGGCATAATGCCGACGGCTTGAGCGGCGATCCCAGCGCCGTTCCCGACGCGCATCACGACTTCATTCTTTGCTAGCTTGCGCACCTTCTGAAGTCCCTGTATCGAGTTGCAAATGTGAGCAACCGATCCGGTATCAAATACCCAAGACTTAGAGTTTTCGCTAGCAAGCAAAACGTCAATGACATTAACTTGTATAACAATTATACCTTTTCCGGTTTTCCCGGTCTTCTTATCTTCCAGATACTTCTTGCAGTTTCTCTTCCAGTGTCATGTGCCCTTGCACTAGAAGCACTCAGTTTCATTCTTGGCTCCGCCCTTAGAGTTGCTTTGGGAGCCGGTCTTACCGGTGCCCTTGCCCTTCTTTGGCTTGCCTTTCTTCTTTTTGAAACTGGCGGTTTTATTCACAAGCAACACTTGCTTGCGATTTTTCCGCAGTCCTCCTTCTGTAGTTTTCAGCATGGCGAGCACTTCTTCAGGCGTCTTCTCCATCCCTGTCATGTTGTAGTTCATGACAAAACCGTCGTAAGACGGGGGGAGTGAAGAAAGCAACATGTCCATCATATGGCCAGGTGGAAGTGGAAATTCTAGGGCTTTAAGCCTTTCAGAATAGCCAATCATTTTGACCACGTGTTCGCCAACTGAACTACCCTCAGCCATCTTGCAATCCATCAAAGCCTTCATGATATCATATCGTTCAGACTTTGCGGTTTCCTTGTACAGAGCATCCAATTCCCGGATCATATCACGGGCTTTATGGAATTCAAAACGTTTTTGAAGCCCTGGACTCATGCAAGCTAGCATGAGGCACTGCACTAAGTTGTGATCATCATCCTTAGTGGCCCAGACATTTTTTTCATCTACCGGTGCATCTGCCGCCGGTTTAGCTGGAAGAGCAGTTTCAAGCACGTACAATTTCTTAGCGCTCCTGAGGACAATCCTCAGGTTACGGACCCAGTCCGCATAGTTGTTTCCAGTCGTAGCTAACTTCTCTTTCTCTAACATCGGGCCTAAGTTGAACGCGGTGTTGCGAGCCATTTGATCTACAACGAAGACACAAGTTTCACTTAGACTTTGTTTATAATGAAATTTGCACTAGTGAATAAACATTTTATTCTAAAATGCACTCCCACTCAAATCAATATCTCTCAAAATTGATTATGAGTGATTCAAGATCCGTGTCTTGATTGTTCGCCATTGGTGTAACACCACTGATGACGAAAATCTTAACCGGTAGGCCAACTTGCCAATCACATCACTATGTGACTCTTGTTCATCTTTCGATGCGTGTGTTCCGAGCTCATGACGGTCATGCCTGAACGTCAAGACAACCAAGTGATCTCGCTGCGAGGTCTCAACTCACCCGCCTCACACTTCTCTAATCGTTCGTACCCGTGTGACACGGCGCACCCCGAAAAGATAGGTGCCGTGACGGTGCTACACTTGGGAGAACACTATCTACTTGATATTTTTAAGTGAGAGATCACCCTAACAAAAGCGACTACCGCGCAATCAAGAAGGGTGCATCATAGGGGATAAACATCTCAGGCAATTCATAATTAGCATGATATGGTATAGCCCTTTCTGACGGAGAAGTCTTTCAATTCTTCGTCTTCGGCATTTGCGTCGGTGTTCACCTTCGCGAAGATTGCCACCACCTTGTCGATGCACCAGATAATATTGCTATCTCTATAGCTAATAAAATAAGTGCATTACTTAAGGTTGACACGCAGGTCATTAAAGTGCAATCATATGGCTCCAGCCATCATGCAGAATCATGACACGCAGGTCATGTTAGTTACATCATATAGTCATCTCATACATAATCAAATTGAATATGAGCATTGCTATACCACATCACATGCACATCCTGCAAAACCAAGTTAGACACCTCTAATCGGTTTATGCAAAAATTTATTTTACGTGGCTTCTAAGGTTTTGACTTAAACCGCAGCTACCAACGTTTTATCATCAAGTATGATTATTCAAGTTGCTAGATTAACATCTCGTGGTGTATGAAACACGAGATAATTAAATCTCGAGCCCCATACTAAACTTCGTCATACGCATGACCCCCGTGCAGATCATATCTGCAATGCCCTTTCATCTGCGAATTTCATCTTTCTTTTGACTATGGCAGAACCCAAAGAACTGATAGCACTTCCATGATCAATCAGGATCACGGATTGCCAGAACTTTGTCAAATTCCACCATGCTGTCTCGAGATTGGGCAAACGCAAATTCTAGGGAAGCAACAAGAACGTCGGGTAACAGATTTCATCTGTCACCCGCATAAATAATTTTCAGCAATAGATCTCATCTACTCCAAAATTATATTATGCAATACCCATACATCTCCATGTATTCTAGATCGTAACCTGCATCTACGCATAGCACGGCTCTTGATGCCACTGTAGGGGAACGCGACAGAAAACGAAAATTTTCGGTATAGCGAGCACGCCCAGGACCACTATGGAGACTGCATACAAGGTTTGATCTGATCCGTACCGACTCGAAGCGCAGCGGAAGAAGAGTCGGTGTAGATCGTCGGTGCAGATCCCCGCAGCTAGGATTTACAACCTCCCAACCGCGAGGATGTACTCCCTCTCCGGACAGCCCTTCGGGAGGCGGTCGGACAGTCCCCCGGACAATGTCGCGGACAGCCCTTCGGGAGGACCCTCGAAACTCGGA
>NW_025237979.1:0-4436 GCF_018294505.1 Triticum aestivum
TTTAGTTTTTCTGCTATTGCTTTCTTCATGACTTATACATGTTCCTATGACTATGAGATTATGCAACTCCCGTTTACCGGAAGAACACTTTGTGTGCTACCAAACGTCACAACGTAACTGGGTGATTATAAAGGTGCTCTACAGGTGTCTCCGAAGGTACTTGTTGGGTTGGCGTATTTTGAGATTAGGATTTGTCACTTTGATTGTCAGAGAGGTATCTCTGGGCCCTCTCGGTAATGCACATCACTTAAGCCTTGCAAGCATTGCAACTAATGGGTTAGTTGTGAGATGATGTATTACGGAACGAGTAAAGAGACTTGCCGGTAACGAGATTGAACTAGGTATTGAGATACCGACGATCGAATCTCGGGCAAGTAACATACCGATGACAAAGGGAACAACGTATGTTATTATGCGGTTTGACCGATAAAGATCTTCGTAGAATGTGTAGGAGCCAATATGAGCATTGAGGTTCCGCTATTGGTTATTGACCGGAAACAGTTCTAGGTCATGTCTACATAGTTCTCGAACCCGTAGGGTCCGCACGCTTAACGTTACGATGATAGTTTTATTATGAGTTTATAAGTTTTGATGTACCGAAGATTGTTCGGAGTCCCGGATCTGATCACGGACATGACGAGGAGTCTCGAAATGGTCGAGACATAAATATTGATATATTGGACGACTATATTCGGACACCGGAAGTGTTCCGGGTGATTTCGGAGAAAACCGGAGTGCCGGAGGGGTTACCGGGACCCCCCAGGGAAGTATTTGGCCTTAGTGGGCCTGAGGGGAGAGAAGGGGCAGCAGCCCAGGAGGTGGAGCCCCCCCCCATGGGGAGTCCGAATTGGTAGAACATCATCATCGTCACCACACCGTCGTGCTGACGAAACTCATCCCCGACACTCTGCTGGATCGGAGTCCGGGGATCGTCATCGAGCTGAACGTGTGCTGAACTCGGAGGTGCCGTACGTTCGGTACTTGGATCGGTTGGATCGTGAAGACATACGACTACATCAACCGCGTTGTCATAACGCTTCCGCTGTCGGTCTACGAGGGTACGTAGACAATACTCTCCCCTCTTGTTGCTATGCATCACCATGATCTTACGTGTGCATAGGAAATTTTTTGAAATTACTACGTTCCCCAACAATCAAGAAGAAGGTCTTCCCTTTATCTTTGAAGGGAAAGGCATTGACATGGTTTAGGCCATGTGATGATATTGGATCATGGAACTACAACCGATGAAATTGGAGTTTCATCAGAAGTTTTATCCTATGCATCTGGTTCATCATGATCGTAATTATATATATAATTTTTGGCCTCGCGAAGGAGAAAGTATCACTCAAGCTTGGGGGAGGCTTAAGTCAATGTTATATTCATGCCCCAATCATGAACTCTCAAGAGAAATTATTATTAAAAAAATTATGCTTGGCTTTCTCTCAATAATCACTCCATGCTCGATACTTCTTGTACTGGTTCTTTTATGATGAAGACTATTCAATTCAGATGGGATTTATCGGAAAGAATAAAACGCAACTCCGAAGATTGGTAATTCGACGAAGGTAAGGAGTCGGGTATAACACCTAAGTTTGAATGTGTTAAATCTTTTATGGATACTGATGCTTTTCGTGAATTTAGCACTAAATATGGACTTGACTCTGAGATAGTAGCTTCTTTCTGTGAATCATTTGCTACTCATGTTGATCTCCCTAAAGAGAAGTGGTTTAAATATCATCTCCCATTGAAGTAAAAGTCGTAGAACCTATTAAAGTTGAAGAAAAGGCTATCACTTATAATGTTGATCCTATTGTTCCTACCGCTTATATTGAGAAACCACCTTTCCCTGTTAAAATAAAGGACCATACTAAATCTTCAACTGTGGTTCGTAAGAGTAATGCTAGAACACCTACGTCCCTTGAGCAAATTAAGGTTGAACCTAGTATTTCTATGGTTAAAGATCTCTTGGTCGATAATATTGATGGGCATGTTATTTACTTCTGTGATGAAGCTTCTAAAATTGCTAGACCCGATACTAAACATAAACATAGACATGTTGTACGCATGCCTATTGTTTCTGTTAAAATAGGAGATCATTTCATGGCTTATGTGATATGGGTGCTAGTGTGAGTGCAATACCTCATGATATTGCACCTACTAAAATAGAAGGTATTGATGTTACTATTAAGCTTGCCAATAGAGATACTATTTCACCAATTGGGATTGTTAGAGATGTTGAAGTCTTGTGTGGGAAAATTAAATATCCTACTGATTTTCTTTTTCTTGGTTCCCCACAAGATGATTTTTGTCCCATTATATTTGGTAGACCCTTCTTGAATATTGTTTATGCTAAGATAGATTGCGGAAAGGATATTGTTACTGTTGGTTTAGGGGATATGTCTCATGATTTTAATTTTGCTAAATTCGGAGACAACCCCATGATAAATAATTTCCTAGTAAGGATGAAATTATTGGTCTTGCTTCTATTGCCGTGCCACCTAATGATCCTTTAGAACAATATTTGCTAGACCATGAAAATGATATGTTTATGAATGAAAGACGGGAAATAGATGAAGTATTCTTTAAATAGGGGCCTATTTTGAAATACAACTTGCCTGTTGAAATCCTAGGGGATCCTCCTCCACCCAAGGGTGGTCCCGTGCTTGAGCTTAAACCTTTACCTGATACTCTTAAATGTGCTTATCTTGATGAAAAGAAGATATACCATGTTATTATTAGTGCTAACCTTGCAGAGCAGGAAGAAGAGAAATTATTGAAAACTCTGAAGAAACACCGTGCTGCTATTGGATATACTCTTGATGATCTTAAGGGCATTAGTCCCACTCTATGCCAGCACAAAATAAAGCTGGAGAAAGACGCCAAACCAGTTGTTGATCACCAACGATGGTTAAATCCTAAGATGAAAGAAGTGGTAAGAAATGAAATACTAAAGCTTCTGGAGGCAGGTATAATTTATCCTGTTACTGATAGTCAGTGGGTAAGTCCTGTCCATTGTGTCCCTAGAAGGGAGGCATTACTGTTGTTCCTAATGATAAGGATGAATTAATTCCACAAAGAATTGTTACAAGTTAAAGAATGGTAATTGATTTCCGTAAATTAAATAAAGCTACTAAAAAAGATCATTACCCTCCACCTTTTATTGATCAAATGCTAGAAAGATTATCCAAACATACACATTTTTGCTTTCTAGACGGTTATTCTAGTTTCTCTCAAATACCTGTATCAAAAGAGGATCAGGATAAGACCACTTTTACTTGCCCTTTCGGTACCTTTGCTTATAGACGTATGCCTTTTGGTTTATGTAATGCACCTGCTACCTTTCAAAGATGTATGACTGATATATTCTCTGACTTTTGTGAAAAGATTGTTGAGCTTTTCATGGATGATTTCTCCATGTATGGAACTTCATTTGATGTTTTCTTAAGCAACTTTGATCGAGTTTTGCAGAGATGTGAAGAAACTAATCTTGTCTTGAATTGGGAGAAGTGCCACTTTATGGTTAATGAAGGTATTGTCTTGGGGCATAAAATTTCTGAAAGAGGTATTGAAGTTGACAAAGCTAAAGTTGATGCTATTGAAAAGATGCCTTGTCCTAAGGACATCAAAGGTATAAGAAGTTTCCTTGGTCATGCCATTTTTATAGGAGGTTCATTAAAGAATTATCAAAAAATTCTGGGGCTCTGACTAATCTCTTACAAAAGGATCTTCCTTTTGTCTTTGATGATGATTGTGTAGAAGCATTTGATATACTTAAGAAAGCCTTGATTTCTGCACCTATTGTTCAGCCACCTGATTGGAATTTACCCTTTGAAATCATGTGTGATGCTAGTGATTATGTTGTAGGTGCTGTTGTAGGACAAAGAGTTGATAAGAAATTAAATGTTATCCAATATGCTAGTAAAACTCTAGATAGTGCCGAGAGAAATTATGCTACTACTGAAAAACAATTCTTAGCAGTTGTGTTTGCTTGTGATAAGTTCAGACCTTATATTGTTGATTCCAAAGTAACTGTTCACACTGATCATGCTTCTATTAAATACCTTATGGAAAAGACAGATGCTAAACCTAGACTTATTAGATGGGTTCTCTTGCTACAAGAATTTGATTTGCATATTATTGATAGAAAGTGAGCTGAGAACCCCGTTGCAAACAACTTGTCTAGGTTAGAAAATGTTCTTGATGACCCACTACCTATTGATGATAGCTTTCCTGATGAACAACTAGTTGTCATAAATGCTTCTCATACTGCTCCATGGTATGCTGACTGTGCTAATTACATTATTGCTAAATTTATACCACCTAGTTTCACATACTAGCAAAAGAAAAAGGTTTTCTATGATTTAAGACATTACTTCTGGGATGACCCACACGTTTATAAAGGAGTAGATGGTGTTATTAGACGTTGTGTACCTGAG
>NW_025237980.1:0-4436 GCF_018294505.1 Triticum aestivum
AAGTTCGATCGCATGTTAGAGGATCACAAAAAAGGGTTGTACCCCAATTGCGAAGATGGCAACACAAAGCTCGGTACCGTACTGGAATTGCTGCAGTAGAAGGCAGAGAATGTTGTGCCTGACAAAGGATTTGAGAAGCTATTGAAAATATTGAAGAAGAAGCTTCCAAAGGATAACGAATTGCCCGACAGTACATACGCAGCAAAGAAGGTCATATGCCCTCTAGGATTGGAGGTGCAGAAGATACATGCATGCCCTAATGACTGCATCCTCTACCGCGGTGCGTACAAGGATCTGAACGCATGCCCGTTATGCGGTGCATTGCGGTATAAGATCAGACGAGATGACCCTGGTGATGTTGACAGCGAGCCCCCCACGAAGAGGGTTCCTGCGAAGGTGATGTCGTATGCTCCTATAATACCACGGTTGAAACGTCTGTTCAGAAACGAAGAGCATGCCAAGTTGATGCGATGGCACAGTGAGGACCGTAAGAAAGACGGGAAGTTGAGAGCACCTGCTGACGGGTCGCAGTGGAGAAAAATCGAGAGAAGGTACTGGGCTGAGTTTGCAGGTGGCCCAAGGAACGTATGGTTTGGTTTAAGCATGGATGGCATTAATCCTTTCGGGGAGCAGAGCAGCAATCACAGCACCTGGCCCGTGACTCTATGTATGTATAACCTTCCTCCTTGGATGTGCATGAAGTGAAAGTTCATTATGATGCCAGTTCTCATCCAAGGCCCTAAGCAACCCGGCAACGACATTGATGTGTACCTAAGGCCATTAGTTGAAGAACTTTTACAGCTGTGGAATGGAAACGGTGTACGTACGTGGGATGAGCACAAACAGGAGGAATTTAACCTGCACGCGTTGCTGTTTGTAACCATCAACGATTGGCCCGCTCTCAGTAACCTTTCAGGACAGACAAACAAGGGATACCACGCATGCACGCACTGTTTAGATGACACTAAAAGTATATACCTGGACAAATGCAGGAAGAATGTGTACCTGGGCCATCGTCGATTTCTTTCGACCAACCATCAATGTCGAAAGAAAGGCAAGCATTTCAAAGGCGAGGCAGATCACCGGAAGAAACCCGCCATGCGTACCGGTGATCATGTACTTGCTATGGTCAATGATTTACACGTAATCTTTGGAAAGGGTCCCGGCGGACTAGCTGTTCCGAATGACGCTGAGGGAACGCACCCATGTGGAAGAAGAAATCTATATTTTGGGACCTACCCTACTGGAAAGACCTAGAGGTCCGCTCTTCAATCGACGTGATGCACGTGACGAAGAACCTTTGCGTGAACCTGCTAGGCTTCTTGGGCGTGTATGGGAAGACAAAAGATACACCTGAGGCACGGAAGGACCTGCAACGTTTGCACGAAAAAGACGGCATGCCTCCGAAGCAGTATGAAGGTCCTGCCAGCTACGCTCTTACAAAAGAAGAGAAAGAAATCTTCTTTGAATGCCTGCTCAGTATGAAGGTCCCGACTGGCTTCTCGTCGAATATAAAGGGAGTAATAAATATGCCAGAGAAAAAGTTCTAGAACCTAAAGTCTCATGACTGCCACGTGATTATGACGCAACTGCTTCCAGTTGCATTGAGGGGGCATCTACCGGAAAACGTCCGATTAGCCATTGTGAAGCTATGTGCATTCCTCAATGCAATCTCTCAGAAGGTGATCGATCCAGAAATCATACCAAGGCTAAGGAGTGATGTGGCGCAATGTCTTGTCAGTTTCGAGCTGGTGTTCCCACCATCCTTCTTCAATATCATGACGCACGTCCTAGTTTATCTAGTCGACGAGATTGTCATTCTGGGGCCCGTATTGCTACACAATATGTTCCCCTTTGAGAGGTTCATTGGAGTCCTAAAGAAATATGTCCATAACCGCGCTAGGCCAGAAGGAAGCATCTCCATGGGCCATCAAACAGAGGATGTCATTGGGTTTTGTGTTGACTTCATTCCTGGCGTTAAGAAGATAGGTCTCCCTAAATCGCGGTATGAGGGGAGACTGACTGGAAAAGGCGCGTGTGGACATGCATGTCTTCGTCTGTCCGCGGTGCCGGGCGGGCGTTGTTCGGAGGGTTTCTCACACACCGAGGAACCAGAATCGTCCGTTCTACGTGTGCAGCGAGAATGGGGTAAGAATCGGGGCAATTGCACCATTTTCGTGGTCGGGATCTTTGAGCAATGGGTTGATCTGTTTGGTGTTCATGCAGGTGACATGCTTCTTTTTTTGGGTCGATGCTCTGGCCAAGACTCTGATGAATGAACTGCAAGAAGAGCATGAAGAATGGTTATGCATGCTGCCACGAACGGCAGTGGCCGCAGCACGAGCTCCGGAAGAAGAGATGGAGGGCGAAGCACGCACTGACAGAGAGCTAGCTGTTGAGCTTAGGATGTTGAAGAAGAAGGTTAGGAAGCTTGAAGATCACGCACTACCAATACCCATTTGCAAATACTTTTGGGCATTTGTAGGTATGGTATTCGCACTGATTGTAATGTTGAAAATGTATGGAAAGGCATGAATTATGGAGGAATTTGTAAGCTTGAAATTGTATGAGAAATTCACCTAGTTTAAATGTTGGTCGAAGTTGTTTAAATGTTGAAAAAAAGAGAAGAAGTGACCAACATTTAAATATGTTGAAAAAAAGGAGAAGAAATGAGGAATTCAGAAACTTTTGATCAATGAAATGCAGCTCTCTGCTCTGCCTTTCTGTCAAAAAAAAAGGTTCCTCTGCGGGCCAAATTCAGAGCGTAGAGCCAAGTGCAGGCTAGACTAATGGGCCAACTGCATCCAATTAGGCCCATTCGGGGGTTCTCTTGCGTGTTTTTCTGTTTTCTGTTCTGATTTAATTTAGGCAGTAAATCATAATGCTGAAACTTTTTGTGGAAGCTAATTGAATTATTCCAGATCCAAACAATTAAGGTTAGAAATTTTGTGGAGTTGTTAAATATTTAATAGCAATTTAATTACTCCAATTCAAATACACCGTGATTTAAATCAAAGACCAAAATGTCATGGAAAATGTGCCTCAGCTCTGGTAGAGGTTTACACCTGGTGCCAAAATAAATGAACATTTTTTAAGGGCATTACATTGAGAAAAAAATATTTTCTCTAAAAAAATGAAGGGTGGAAAATGCACAAAAAATTGGTGCGGCTGGGGACTCGAACCCAGGACCGCGTGGCCTCCGCTGGTAACCGCTACGACAGATGGAAAGACTTTGACATGGGTACGGAAGGAAGGTATACATAGTGAGACCGTGAATGTTTGCACATGCGTGAGAGTGGTTTTCCTTTGTTTTGCACTGAAATTTTGGAGGGTTGGAAACGTATGTTTGCATTGCCACATGATTTTGGTTAGAGTGGCACCTGGTTTAGGGTTAGAGTGGCACTTGGTTTAGGATTTAAAGGGAATAAATTTGCATGTTAGTTCATGACTCGTTTTTTTGAATGAAAGAGAGGGCTTCTCACCCCTTTCATTAATGAAAACCACAAGTTCTCGAACTTCATGACTTGGTTTAGGGAAGAAATGATATGTTTGGGCACGGACATTTGTTAACACACATAATAAACCCTAATAACTTAGATAAGATGCAGCACACCGTAGCCTTACATTAAGCAATAATAATAAGTTCACGGACACATGACGAAACATGACACGACACGACATAGAAAAGCAACAAAATAAAAACGAAACATGACGAGCTTGACTCCGGGCTTGACATCTTCATCTTGACCTCCTTCTTCCACCTTGGCCGCGCGCCCCTTCAACACCATCTTCAACTTCACACCTCCTCCTCCTCCTCGTAGGGAAGGGAGTGCATCTGGCCTGGAGTGGGGAAGATGCTCTCGTAGTTGGTGTAGATGTTGTACACGGTGAAGAAGATGGCCTCGCAGCCGCACCAAAAGACTTGGCCGAGGAGCTCGCGCGCGTCAAACGGTTTGGTGAAGGTGACCGTGAGCAGTAGGAGGATGCCGCCGCGGTCACGAACCTCGTTGAGGGTGAACATCCTAGGCGAGCCCCGTGGGAGGTGGGCATAGCCGGCTCTGAGGAAGGCGCGGGTGAGTTCGACGGAACCCCTCCACCTTGAAATAGCCCACACACGGAGCTCCCTCTCCACGAGCACGCCCGGTGGGTAGCGCAGCTCCGGCATGACAGGCGGACGGTTGAAGGTCGGCCCGTTGAACTGCATCTTCACTTGGTCTCGCTTGGTGAGGGCTCGGTCGCTTGGGTGTTTGAAGTTGGAGAGAATGGATCGGATCTGGCTTGTGGGTGGGAGAGGAAGAGAGGCATCCCATTTATAGGCCTGTGGGTGGGAGAGGAAGAGAGAAAGGATGAGAGCGGTGCGTGTGTGAATCCGGACGCGTGTGTGTATCCGTTACGTTTTGCACTCTTTAACTTTTGCACGAAAACGATGCATGGGG
>NW_025237981.1:0-4436 GCF_018294505.1 Triticum aestivum
CCCCCCCCCCCTCATGGACGCCGCCGCCGCCGGCACCTGGAGGGGGGAAACGGACGCGTCGGGTCTACACGGAGTGGATGTAGCTGTGGGTTTGACCCGGATGTTGCTCCAAAGTGTTCCTCTGGGCCGACCTAACACAACCGGGTGGAGAGGTCCACTGGTCAAAGCCCGTCCGTGCAAAGTCAAAGGGCTAGATCCCGTGGTCAAACGCTACAGGGTTAGCCGGGACGGGGGCCCTGGGGGGTAGCAATGCCACCGGAGCGTCGTACCGGGCCCTCATACATGCGGGGTGGTGTTGTGGCATGTCCGAAGAGGCGGCACGCGTCTCTGGGTTGTGGCCCCCCTCACGGACGGCAATGAAACGGTAGTAGACGTTCTGCGGTAACGATGCAGCGTGAATATTATTAAATACTTGGAGCGCGATAAAATCATGAGTTTTTTACACAACGTGGGCACATGTGCTATAGGACTGATGGTAATTTTTCATAATTTTTCATGATGGAGAAGTATCTGAACACTTCCCTCTACGCGGATTTCTCTTCGCACGTCTACGACTGTGGCCGGCGGCCTCCGGGGGCTAGCATACCGTCAAATCTTGCGTAGGCGGCCTCTCACAAATTTGGAAGTGTTGAGGCGGTTGCAAACGCCCAGCACGCGTCTCCGGGGTGTCCCCCCCCCCTAACGGACGCCGCCGCCGGCGGCACCTGGAGGGGGGAAACGGATGCGTCGGGTCTACACGGAGTGGATGTAGCTGTGGGTTTGGCCCGGATGTTGCTCCAAAGTGTTCCTCTGGGCCGTCCTAACACAACCGGGTGGAGAGGTCCACTGGTCAAAGCCCGTCCGTGCAAAGTCAAAGGGCTAGATCCCGTGGTCAAACGCTACAGGGTTAGCCGGGACGGGGGCCCTGGGGGGTAGCAATGCCACCGGAGCGTTGTACCGGGCCCTCATACATGCGGGGTGGTGTTGTGGCATGTCCGAAGAGGCGGCACGCGTCTCCGGGTTGTGGCCCCCCTCACGGACGGCAATGAAACGGTAGTAGACGTTCTGCGGTAACGATGCAGCGTGAATATTATTAAATACTTGGAGCGCGATAAAATCATTAGTTTTTTACACAACATGGGCACATGTGCTATAGGACTGATGGTAATTTTTCATAATTTTTCGTGATTTAGAAGTATCTGAACACTTCCCTCTACGCGGATTGCTCTTCGCACGTCTACGACTGTGGCCGGCGGCCTCCGGGGGCTAGCATACCGTCAAATCTTGCGTAGGCGGCCTCTCACAAATTTGGAAGTGTTGAGGCGGTTGCAAACGCCCAGCACGCGTCTCCGGGGCGTGCCCCCCCCCCTCACGGACGCCGCCGCCGCCGGCACCTGGAGGGGGGAAACGGACGCGTCGGGTCTACACGGAGTGGATGTAGCTGTGGGTTTGGCCCGGATGTTGCTCCAAAGTGTTCCTCTGGGCCGACCTAACACAACCGGGTGGAGAGGTCCACTGGTCAAAGCCCGTCCGTGCAAAGTCAAAGGGCTAGATCCCGTGGTCAAACGCTACAGGGTTAGCCGGGACGGGGGCCCTGGGGGGTAGCAATGCCACCGGAGCGTCGTACCGGGCCCTCATACATGCGGGGTGGTGTTGTGGCATGTCCGAAGAGGCGGCACGCGTCTCCGGGTTGTGGCCCCCCTCACGGACGGCAATGAAACGGAAGTAGACGTTCTGCGGTAACGATGCAGCGTGAATATTATTAAATACATGGAGCGCGATAAAATCATGAGTTTTTTGCACAACATGGGCACATGTGCTATAGGACTGATGGTAATTTTTCATAATTTTTTGTGATGGAGAAGTATCTGAACACTTCCCTCTACGCGGATTGCTCTTCGCACGTCTACGATTGTGGCCGGCGGCCTCCGGGGGCTAGCATACCGTCAAATCTTGCGTAGGCGGCCTCTCACAAATTTGGAAGTGTTGAGGCGGTTGCAAACGCCCAGCACGCGTCTCCGGGGCGTGCCCCCCCCCCTCACGGACGCCGCCGCCGCCGGCACCTGGAGGGGGGAAACGGACGCGTCGGGTCTACACGGAGTGGATGTAGCTGTGGGTTTGGCCCGGATGTTGCTCCAAAGTGTTCCTCTGGGCCGACCTAACACAACCGGGTGGAGAGGTCCACTGGTCAAAGCCCGTCCGTGCAAAGTCAAAGGGCTAGATCCCGTGGTCAAACGCTACAGGGTTAGCCAGGACGGGGGCCCTGGGGGGTAGCAATGCCACCGGAGCGTCGTACCGGGCCCTCATACATGCGGGGTGGTGTTGTGGCATGTCCGAAGAGGCGGCACGCGTCTCCGGGTTGTGGCCCCCCTCACGGACGGCAATGAAACGGTAGTAGACGTTCTGCGGTAACGATGCAGCGTGAATATTATTAAATACTTGGAGCGCGATAAAATCATGAGTTTTTTACACAACGTGGGCACATGTGCTATAGGACTGATGGTAATTTTTCATAATTATTTGTGATGGAGAAGTATCTGAACACTTCCCTCTACGCGGATTGCTCTTCGCACGTCTATGACTGTGGCCGGCGGCCTCCGGGGGCTAGCATACCGTCAAATCTTGCGTAGGCGGCCTCTCACAAATCTGGAAGTGTTGAGGCGGTTGCAAACGCCCAGCACGCGTCTCCGGGGTGTGCCCCCCCCCCACTCACGGACGCCGCCGCCGCCGGCACCTGGAGGGGGGAAACGAACGCGTCGGGTCTACACGGAGTGGATGTAGCTGTGGGTTTGGCCCGGATGTTGCTCCAAAGTGTTCCTCTGGGCCGACCTAACACAACCGGGTGGAGAGGTCCACTGGTCAAAGCCCGTCCGTGCAAAGTCAAAGGGCTAGATCCCGTGGTCAAACGCTACAGGGTTAGCCGGGACGGGGGCCCTGGGGGGTAGCAATGCCACCGGAGCGTCGTACCGGGCCCTCATACATGCGGGGTGGTGTTGTGGCATGTCCGAAGAGGCGGCACGCGTCTCCGGGTTGTGGCCCCCCTCACGGACGGCAATGAAACGGTAGTAGACGTTCTGCGGTAACGATGCAGCGTGAATATTATTAAATACTTGGAGCGCGATAAAATCATGAGTTTTTTACACAACGTGGGCACATGTGCTATAGGACTGATGGTAATGTTTCATAATTTTTTGTGATGGAGAAGTATCTGAACACTTCCCTCTACGCGGATTGCTCTTCGCACGTCTACGACTGTGGCCGGCGGCCTCCGGGGGCTAGCATACCGTCAAATCTTGCGTAGGCGGCCTCTCACAAATTTGGAAGTGTTGAGGCGGTTGCAAACGCCCAGCACGCGTCTCCGGGGTGTGCCCCCTCCCTCACGGACGCCGCCGCCGCCGGCACCTGGAGGGGGGAAACGGACGCGTCGGGTCTACACGGAGTGGATGTAGCTGTGGGTTTGGCCCGGATGTTGCTCCAAAGTGTTCCTCTGGGCCGACCTAACACAACCGGGTGGAGAGGTCCACTGGTCAAAGCCCGTCCGTGCAAAGTCAAAGGGCTAGATCCCATGGTCAAACGCTAGAGGGTTAGCCGGGACGGGGGCCCTGGGGGGTAGCAATGCCACCGGAGCGTCGTACCGGGCCCTCATACATGCGGGGTGGTGTTGTGGCATGTCCGAAGAGGCGGCACGCGTCTCCGGGTTGTGGCCCCCCTCACGGACGGCAATGAAACGGTAGTAGACGTTCTGCGGTAACGATGCAGCGTGAATATTATTAAATACTTGGAGCGCGATAAAATCATGAGTTTTTTACACAACGTGGGCACATGTGCTATAGGACTGATGGTAATGTTTCATAATTTTTTGTGATGGAGAAGTATCTGAACACTTCCCTCTACGCGGATTGCTCTTCGCACGTCTACGACTGTGGCCGGCGGCCTCCGGGGGCTAGCATACCGTCAAATCTTGCGTAGGCGGCCTTTCACAAAGTTGGAAGTGTTGAGGCGGTTGCAAACGCCCAGCACGCGTCTCCGGGGTGTGCCCCCCCCCTCACGGACGCCGCCGCCGCCGGCACCTGGAGGGGGGAAACGGACGCGTCGGGTCTACACGGAGTGGATGTAGCTGTGGGTTTGGCCTGGATGTTGCTCCAAAGTGTTCCTCTGGGCCGACCTAACACAACCGGGTGGAGAGGTCCACAGGTCAAAGCCCGTCCGTGCAAAGTCAAAGGGCTAGATCCCGTGGTCAAACGCTACAGGGTTAGCCGGGACGGGGGCCCTGGGGGGTAGCAATGCCACCGGAGCGTCGTACCGGGCCCTCATACATGCGGGGTGGTGTTGTGGCATGTCCGAAGAGGCGGCACGCGTCTCCGGGTTGTGGCCCCCCTCACGGACGGCAATGAAACGGTAGTAGACGTTCTGCGGTAACGATGCAGCGTGAATATTATTAAATACTTGGAGCGCGA
>NW_025237982.1:0-4435 GCF_018294505.1 Triticum aestivum
GCGTTGAAGTTGAGGGCAACATTAGCGTGGGCCATTTGATCTACAATACATATTGGAAAGATTTTTAGAATATGTTCATGATAATTAAGTTCATCTAATCAAATTATTTAATGAACTCCCACTCAGATAGACATCCCTCTAGTCATCTAAGTGATACATGATCCGATTCAACTAGGCCGTGTCCGATCATCACGTGAGACGGACTAGTCATCATCGGTGAACATCTTCATGTTGATCGTATCTTCTATACGACTCATGTTCGACCTTTCAGTCTTTCGTTTTCTAAGGCCATGTCTGTACATGCTAGGCTCGTCAAGTAAACCTAAGTGTATTGCGTGTGTAAATCTGGCTTACACCCGTTGTATGCGAATGTTAGAACCTATCACACCCGATCATCACATGGTGCTTCGGAACAACGGACCTTAGCAACGGTGCACAGTTAGGGGGAACACTTTCTTGAAATTATTGTGAGGGATCATCTTATTTATTCTACCGTCGTTCTAAGCAAATAAGATGTAAAACATGATAAACATCACATGCAATCAAATAGTGACATGATATGGTCAATATCATTTTGCTCCTTTTGATCTCCATCTTCGGGGCGCCATGATCATCATCGTCACCGGCATGACACCATGACTTCCATCATCATGATCTCCATCATCGTGTCTTCATGAAGTTGTATCGCCAACTATTACTTCTACTACTATGGCTAACGGTTAGCAATAAAGTAAAGTAATTACATGACGTTTATGTTGACACACAAGTCATAAATAAATTAAGACAACTCCTATGGCTCCTGCCGGTTGTCATACTCATCGACATGCAAGTCGTGATTCCTATTACAAGAACATGATCAATCTCATACATCACATATATCATTCATCACATCCTTTTGGCCATATCACATCACATGACACATGCTGCAAAAACAAGTTAGACGTCCTCTAATTGTTGTTGCAAGTTTTACGTGGCTGCTATAGGTTTCTAGCAAGAACGTTTCTTACCTACGCCAAAAACCACAATGTGATATGCCAATTTCTATTTACCCTTCATAAGGACCCTTTTCATCGAATCCGATCTGACTAAAGTGGGAGAGACAGACACCCGCTAGCCACCTTATGCAACTAGTGCATGTCAGTCGGTGGAACCATTCTCACGTAAGCGTACGTGTAAGGTCGGTCCAGGCCGCTTCATCCCACGATGCCGCCGAATCAAGATAAGACTAGTAACGACAAGTAAATTGACAAAATCAATGCCCACAACAACTTGTGTTCTACTCGTGCATAGAAACTACGCATAGACCTAGCTCATGATGCCACTGTTGGGGATCGTAGTACAAATCTAAAATTTTCTACGCATCACCAAGATCAATCTACGGAGTCATCTAGAAACGAGAGGGAGAGGAGTGCATCTACATACCCTTGTAGATCGCGAGCGGAAGCGTTCAAGAGAACGGGGTTGATGGAGTCGTACTCGTCGTGATCCAAATCACCGATGACCGAGCGCCGAACGGATGGCACCTCTGTGTTCAACACACGTACAGTTGGGAGAGACCTCTCCTCCTTCTTGATCCAGCAAGGGAAGGAGAGGTTGATGGAGATCCAACAGCACGACGGCGTGGTGGTGGAAGTAGCGGGATCCCGGCAGGGCTTCGCCGAGCGCAAGCGGGGAGGAAAAGGTGTCACGGGAGGGAGGGAGGCGCCAGGGACTTGGGTGCGGCTGCCCTCCCTCCCCTCCACTATATATAGGGGGCCTAGGGGGGCGTCGGCCCCTAGAGATCCCATCTAATGGGAGGGGCGGCGGCCTAGGGGGTGGCTTGGCCCCCAAGCCAAGTGGAGGCGCCCCCACCCCCTTAGGGTTTCCACCCCTAGGCGCAAGGGAGGCCCAAGGGGGGCACACCAGCCCACCAGGGGCTGGTTCCCTTCCCACTTCAGCCCATGGGGCCCTCCAGGATAGGTGGCCCCACCTGGTGGTCCCCCGGGACCCTTTCGGTGGTCCCGGTACAATACCGGTGACCCCCGAAACTTTCCCGGTAGGCGAAACTGGACTTCCAATATACAAATCTTTACCTCCGGACCATTCCGGAACTCCTCATGATGTCCGGGATCTCATCCGGGACTCCGAACAACTTTCAGGTTACCGCATACTAATATCTCTACAACCCTAGCGTCACCGAACCTTAAGTGTGTAGACCCTACGGGTTCTGGAACCATGCAGACATGACCGAGACAACTCTCAGGCCAATAACCAACAGCGGGATCTAGATACCCATGTTGGCTCCCACATGTTCCACGATGATCTCATTAGATGAACCACGATGTCGAGGATTCAATCAATCCCGTATTCAATTCCCTTTGTCAATCGGTACGTTACTTGCCCGAGATTCGATCGTCGGTATCCCAATACCTCGTTCAATCTCGTTACCGGCAAGTCACTTTACTCGTTTCGTAACACATCATCCCGTGACCAAGCCTTAGTCACATTGAGCTCATTACGATGATGTCTTACCGAGTGGGCCCAGAGATACCTCTCCGTCATACGGAGTGACAAATCCCAGTCTCAATTCATGCCAACCCAACAGACACTTTCGGAGATACCTGTAGTGCACCTTTATAGCCACCCAGTTACGTTGTGACGTTTGGTACACCCAAAGCATTCCTACAGTATCCGAGAGGTGCACAATCTCATGGTCTAAGGAAAGGATACTTGACATTAGAAAAGCTCTAGCAGACGAACTACACGATCTTGTGCTATGCTTAGGATTGGGTCTTGTCCATCACATCATTATCCTAATGATGTGATCCCGTTATCAATGACATCTAATGTCCATATTCAGGAAACCATGGCTATCTGTTGATCAACGAGCTAGTCAACTAGAGGCTCACTAGGGACATGTTGTGGTCTATGTATTCACACATGTATTACGATTTCCGGATAACACAATTATAGCATGAACAATGGACAATTAACATGAACAAGGAAATATAATAATAACCATTTTATTATTGCCTCTAGGGCATATTTCTAACATCGGTTTACTACATGGCATGCACGTCGTTCTAGGTTGAGAATTTAACTGGCTATATATGTGATGAACAGTACTCTAGCCTTTTAAAAAATGTATACTTTTGTACAGTAGTACTATGAGTGGATTGCGCCATGGAGCAAAAATTGAAATTAAAAAAAGGTGGTACATATAGAGAGCACTCGTCGACAAATTTTGCATATAGTACTATTAAAAAAGCTAGTGCATGCTTAATTGGGATGCTAAATTCTATTAAAGTAATACTAGTAGTATGTACATACTGAAGAGTTAAAGTAACGAGAAGAAACATAACATAGTTCTGCTGGGGGCTCAGCACAACACACCCCTCAAATTAAACTAAGCACACCTGAAATTAAACTATGCAACCAATCCGGTAGACACTGCATTAGAAGTTTAGAACCACCATGAGCAACGACACTGCCACCTTACTCGGAGTCCTCGTCCACGTCCTCGACTTCGTCCTTGTCCCTATTCCTCTTGGCCGACACTTCTTTGCTTGAACCGCACACTTGGCTGTTGCTCTTCATCCAACCCTTGTAGATATTGAAACAAAGGTAGCCATCCATTGCAGCGTAGTGGATGTGGTCTATATCTAGTACATTCATCTGCCATGCATGACGATGAAACATGTATGGAGGTTTCTCCAGTTTACCGTACGAAGGATGAACCATGGCTCCTGCCAGGGTCAGCGTTGAAGGCTAACGAGAGGGCACCAGCCGATTCTTCTGGAGGTCGAAGGGGTTGCCTACAACGAGGCCTATCCGACCCAGGACTTCTTCATCGTTCATAAAGTCTACAGTAACGAATTTCACTGTTTTGTCCTTGAGGAAGTTCTTAAAATCCTGGCACTCAACGTCGGCATGGCATATGTGGTAGACCAAGCAAACGTTATGTACGCAAACCTGGATCACGGCGGGCTTCTTCCTCTCTTCTTCCTTTAGATCCTTCTCTCGTCCCAGGACTATGGTGTACTCAACATCTAGCCCAGCGACCCACTCATCATCTGAGTTTTCAAACATGCGTCTGAAGCGAGAAAGGCATCCTTTCACCTTCGCGGAAGAACGGGTGTAGATGACGTCGAACTCATCGTCGGTGATGGTTATAACCTTGTACTCACCGCCGATCGTGGAGATTTGGGGCGCCATGGATTTTGGAGGAGGGTTAGGATTAGTGGAACTGTCGTAATGTGAATGGATGGGACGACTAGGAGCGAACCGCCGTAGTATTGAAGGACGTGCGGGGACGAGTAGGAGCGAACTGCCAGCGTGCGAACGGCAGGGTAGTGGCTTTCCATTCTCCCATGATACGGGCTTCCGAGAGCCCTTGGATCTGAGATCGAACGGTTGCATGGCGTGATTCTAGACCTATGGGTGAATATCCTATCCT
>NW_025237983.1:0-4434 GCF_018294505.1 Triticum aestivum
GACACGTTCGATGTTGGGTCATGGATGCCTGTCCCTATAAGTTTGTGCCACTTTTGGGTTTACGACTAGCCATGTCAGCCCGGGCTCCTTATCATATGGATGCTAGCGACACTATCATATACGTGTGCCAAAAGACGCAAGCGGTCCCGGGCAAAGGTAAGGCGACACCCGTGGGGATACCGTGCGTGAGGCCGCAAAGTGATATGAGGTGTTACATGCTAGATCGATGTGGCATTGAGTCGGGGTCCTGACAGCTTTGGTATTAGAGCTTGACTGCCTGTAGGATTACCAAGCCAAACTGGTCGAAGTTGAGTCTATAAATTCTTTAGTTATATAAGGGAATTGATTGTGGGATGGAACGTAAGGCTCTTTTTACTCCTTATACCTTATGCCCTTCTTATCTGAGTCATCTTATCTATCCTACGGGGTTAAGGAATTAGGATTTCTCTTCTTTCTATCAGGATCACGTGTTACTAATCCGTAGACCTATAGGATTGATGGTTCTAAGCTTGAGTCCAGTTCCTACTATCTTCTGTATGTTAACTGTTGATCTTGAAACCTTGATATTGTGCTTCTGAGTGGCTATGCCACCATTTTTGTAGCATGTCTCCAATCTTTCGAGCATTTACAGCCGTTATGCTGTCCGAGTCATCCCAGGTTTATAAATAGTCTGATGCATTTGCAAATCCCTTCCTCCTGTTCCCGATGTGCCTTTGGTCAGATTAATCACACAAATCAGTGAGTTGAGGTACTTTATTGCCTTGACATATATGTTGGAGCTAGTAGTATGACCCTAGGTGTCTCAGGGGATCATCTAGTAGTCTAGCCATGTTTTGTGTTCCCAGTGTGATGACTCTGGCCATCATTCTCGAAAGCATCCTGTGATGCCAGTTAGTAGTAGGTATTCTACTCCTGGGTTTCTGAGCCCAAGATTCACCCTACGTACTTCATGTTGATAGTAATTGCTAGTGCCTTTAGGATATTAGTAACCTTTGCGATAGTCCTTGAGGTCCGTGGTATATCGTTCTTCCAAATACCATGAACCATTCTTGGCAGGAGTTCTTTTGAACCAAAAGATCACAACCAGAGTGCTCTTGATGAGTTCTCCATTCTATATTGTGAATCTGCCAGTTCTACCTCTCTGCATGGATTACCCGGAAGAAACTTGTTGAACTCGTTCGACATTCTAATCCATGCGTCCACAACTCGGAAAATCGTATGTTCTTTTGAGTTGTCCCCCTTAGTCGTCTTTTGACCCTCGTCTATCAATTGATAGTCAAGAGTATGCGTGCATTCGTTCATCGATGCCTATTATTCTTGTGTTCCGTCAAAGCCATTCTATTTCAGAATGACTAGGAGAAACAAACTCCAGTACCTCATCCATATCCAGGATTGGGTCAAAGTAGTTGTGTTCTGCAGATCAAATGCAAATCCAGCTTTTGATTCTATTCTATCTTGAAGTATTACCCACTTTATGTCAGGAACGTCATGAGAATTGCACCTTCTCTTATGAATTCTTGATGCAGTGATACTCTCGCCATCATCGATCATTCCTCGGTTCCGTGTTGTTGCAGCCGGAGTGCCGACAAGTGAATCGTGATGTGTGAACTCAATACTCCTTGCAACTCCGTTGCTTGGTAGTTAAAGGACAATAATTTCGTTCTTAGCATGTTGGTTATTGAATCATCATTCTAAGATTGATCGTGCTACCTAGTCCATTCTCCTGGTGCACTCCTCGATCGATGAGTTAGGATTATTTCAAATCTTCGCTCTTTTGATCATATCGTCTTGCCCTGAAAAGCAAGATTGTTCTCGAGCTTAGTAACATATCGGTGGTTCGTGATTTTCCGAATATCTTCTCGAAAGTATTACCAGGTTGTCCCCTGACCCTTATGTTGAGTTCGTGATCAAGTTGGTTTATTCCTGTAAACCACCCTTTCTCCAAGAATCCGTGTTGGATACCCATGAGCTAGTTGGTTAAGCTAAACAACAACTTGGAGAGTTGGAAGATAAAAGCTTGTCTGACTTAGTTCATGTTAAGGGATATCTTTGTGTTGTGTGTGTGTTGAAGAAAGATGATATCTTCACCAATTGGTCCTCATGATCAATTGTTGGATTTATTGCCTTGTCAAAACTTGATTTGAGTGTGGGCTATTGTCAAATCAAATCAGAACCAACGATGTTCGTAATGTTGTCTTACTCGCGGTTGT
This sequence comes from Triticum aestivum, assembly GCF_018294505.1. Taxonomy (NCBI): domain Eukaryota; kingdom Viridiplantae; phylum Streptophyta; class Magnoliopsida; order Poales; family Poaceae; genus Triticum; species Triticum aestivum. The sequence goes on from NW_025237983.1 coordinate 2,211, forward strand.
CGAGCATACATCATTATATCTTTTGGGTTTGACCAATGCTATTACCTTGTTCACATAGTTATGGAGTTCCATCTATATGGAAATCTTGATAAATTGTTGTTGAGCCCATTGACAACATTTTCATCATCTCCATGATTCATGTTGAACATCCAGCTAGTGTTGGAAACTTCTAAAAAGCATTATCTGCATGTCCCGCTCATGAAGCATATGCTCGGATGAAAGAAGTGACTTGCTCTAATTCACGTGCATTTGATGTAAGTTGCCGTCGTGAATTCGAGAAAGTTTGTTTTTGCTCCTCTGGAATCATCCCAAGCCAGTCATGCATGTGCGAAGTATTCTATGGTCTGATAGACTGATCATCTTCATTCCCTATGTATCCCCTAGCACACCAAGCCACTGATTGATTTGTTCAAGGTGAAGAAGCTCCTTCTTAAGAGTATACCTTATGCAAGGACTTCGATATCCTCGATGATGGCTCCCCACCTGAACTCGGTAGTGTTTTATTGTAAGACTACCATGTGATCATGTTTGTTTGGGACAACATGTTCACATGTTTGTAGCTGAACCATCTCATGTTTTGGAGCTTACTATCGTAGTTCATTTCCCGAGAATCTCGCAACGTCATCTCATGGATTTGTGTTGCAAACTTTCATTTTTCTTTCTAGACTTGATGAGTCTGGAATATTATGTTACCAACCAGATCTGAATCTCAGGCAAATATGATGGTTGGAACCTTTCCAAGATCTATGATGTAGGTCCCGACAAGGTTGATGTTCTGGCCGACACACCTAGCCGGAAGATCTATCATTGTCGTATCTTGATTGAGAAAATCGACCATCTTCTCCATGAGGATCTCGAGTTACTTATTAGAAGTTGTTCCTTATGGATCCTTTGTTCTCCCGAAGCCAGACCTTTACTTGATGTTCCAGATACCGACTGGTATTGGGTTAAGCTGGTACATCAAGGAGAACATTAGAAGCGGAGTGCTAAATGTCTCTCGGTCGATCATCCAGATTTTGTCCCCTTGGCCCCGCCAAGGTGAAATCTGAGAAGGTGTTATCTTCCTTTGCATCTGCATTTTCTACCAGCATTCATCATGGTAGTACGTTGTGTTGCCAGGATCCTTGACACGGATATTGGTAAAACCCTGATGGATATGGAAATGCTCAAGTTCTTGAGAGCACGCACAAGCGCTAGGTGTTACCATCGGCACTAACTGGGCTTGCTCTCAGCTCCTCGGTTATGCTATAACTTCTCAAACAGTGGACTCACTCTCTACTGTTGAGCTTCTCCTCAGTTACTAAAATCATCCCTTGTGTTGTTTTCAACAAGGTAATCCACATCATCCATTCTAATCCAGGCATGCCATTCTACCGACCCCCTCCAAACGATTGCTTGAGAATTGCCTTAGGTTGGTATAAAGAATATCGATGATCTCTGAATCAAAGGTAATTCTTTTTGCCACTTAAGGGGATATTTCTACGAGCCACCTTTCCCTAAGGTGCCCCGTTATGGTATCATGGCAATTATTTCATCGCTATCTTGAAACCATTCACCATCTCCTCAAGTGTGGAATTGTTGTCTACCTAGTGAACCCTCGTCATTTGTTCCACTCCATCCCTCTAGATGTGTGTTTCGTGTCTCATCTCGAGTGGTGTTGCTATGCCTCATTCCGCGAGTTGATCCTAAGTTGTTCGATCTTCGAGAAGATCGATCCTTCTAGAGTCTCCTTCTCCTCTTGTTGTCATGTTAGTGGGAGTTCTCAGAGGAAGACATCGAGTCAAAGATGGTGATCGAATCAACGCCCCTATGAAGTGCAACCTGGATCGTGAAGATTGTGTTAGTTGCGTTTTCCTCTTCATCTTACCCTACGCCTGAATCTCGGGACGAGATTCTTGTTTAGTGGGGGTGTGTTGTCACATCCCTAGTTCTAGTCTGCTCTGGGTTAGCTAGTGTTGTGTTGCATCATGTTTAAATTTCTCTTAGAGTTGAAATGGGGATTGTCCAAACCCTAGCATCAAAGGAAATCACTAGGTTCAACTAAAATAATTTCAGTGAATCCAAATGGCTTTCAAAAATGTTCATCATTTCTGGATAATGCTAGAAACCATAACCAGAGGTGTTGCACATTTTTCCATGACATATTTGGTCACTGAATTAAATCATATGTACCTTGCATTTGGGCATTTAAATGCTAGTAAATATTTTAAATGCTCAAATAATT
>NW_025237984.1:0-4434 GCF_018294505.1 Triticum aestivum
AAAAAGGAAATGCCTTTGTAACAGATGAGTTTTCATCCAAAACCCTGATACTTCGAAAGAGATTGTCCATTTTGAACACGAAGTGCATCCAGTTTTTGCCGTAACCCTCTCAACTTTTTTGCACATGCTATGTGGGTGAAATGATGATACCATGCCAACTTTCAACTTTTTCAGAGTTCATTTGTAGTGCTTTTCAATTTCAGAGTCATTTAGCTCCAAAAAACCAGTAAATGCATGAAAAATAGCAAATGAAGTCAGAAAGGGTTGAAAGTTGATGACGTGGCTTTGAATGGTGTATACTGAACGCACAAAAAGTCTGGAGTTGTAATAAGTTAAAAAAATGAAATGCCTTTGTAACAGATGAGTTTTCGTCCGAAACCCTGATACTTCGAAAGAGATTGTCCATTGTGTACACGAAGTGCATCCAGTTTTTGCCATAACCCTCTCAACTTTTTTGCACATGCTATGTGGGTGAAATGGTGATACCATGCCAACTTTCAACCTTCTCAGAGTCCATTTTGTAGTGCTTTTCAATTTCAGGGTCATTTAGCTCAAAAAAAATCAGTGAATGAGCTAAAAAATAGCAAATGAAGTCAGAAAGGTACACGTTTGTCTGAAGCACAAAAGTACACGTTTCAAATGCCAAAACACATAAGCACCCTAACTATTACAAAGATTCCCTACAGTTTGTCCAAAATGGGACTTTCCAGATATATAAGTCCGGAAACTCACTAGAGAAGAAAGTGATGACAGTGAAGCCGATCACATTCCAGAGTGGGATCTTTGGGTGTGAAACTTTTTCTTCACGTGTGCCCTTTGGACCGTAACCATGGACAATCTTCATCATTTAACTGGATGCTCGGGTCAATATTCACTGTGAAGGGAGCAATTTCATGAAACTTTTCATAATCTTCTGACATGTCTGTCTTGTCATCCACTCCCACGATGTTTCTTTTCCCTGAAAGAACTATGTGGCGCTTTGGCTCATCGTATGATGTATTTGCTTTCTTATATTTTTCTTTTTCTCAGCTTGGTAGACATTTCCTTAACATAGAAAACCTGCGCCACATCATTCGCTAGGACCAATGGTTCGTCTGCGTACACAAGATTGTTGAGATCCGCTGTTGTCATTCCGTACTGTGGGTCTTCCGTTACCCCGCCTCGTGTCATATTGACCCATTTGCACCGAAACAAAGGGACCTTCAAACCACGTCCATAGTCAAGTTCCCATATTTCTTCTATGTAACCATAATATGTGTCCTTTCCCCTCTTGGTTGCTGCATCAAAGCGGACACCACTATTTTGGTTGGTGCTCTTCTTACCTTGGGTGATCGTGTAAAATGTATTCCCATTTATCTCGTACCCTTTGAAAGTCATTATATTTGAAGATGGTAACTGGGACAACAACTACAGGTCATGTTCAACAGCATCGTCATGCATGGCACGTGTCTGCAACCAACCGACGAAAGTCCCCATTTGTTCACGTGTAATCCAGTCGTCAGACTGCTCCGGGTGTTTGGAGCGTAGAATATTCTTGTGTTCCTCCATATACGGAGCCACCAAGGCGGAATTTTGTAGAACTGTGTAGTGTGCTTGAGTGAATAATGCCCGTCCATATATACTATTTGTTCCAGTCCTAGCGTGCCATTTCCAACCAGTCTGCCCTTATGCCGCGATTCAGGAACACCAATCGGCTTAAGGTCAAGAATAAAGTCAATACAAAACTCAATGACCTCCTCATTTTCATGGCCCTTGGAGATGCTTCCTTCTGGCCTATCACGGTTATGAACATATTTCTTTAAGACTCCCATGAACCACTCAAAGGGGAACATATTGTGTAGAAATACAGGACCCAGAATGTTAATCTCTTCGCATAGGTGAACTAGGACGTGCATCATGATGTTGAAGAAGGATGGTGGGAACACCAACTCAAAACTGACAAGACATTGCACCAAATCATTCTCTAACCTTGGTATGATTTCTGGATCGATTACCTTATGAGAGATTGCATTGAGGAATGCACATAGCTTCACAATGGCTAATCGAACGTTTCTCGGTAGAAGCCCCCTCAATGCAACCAGAAGCAGTTGCATCATAATCACATGGCAGTCATGAGACTTTAGGTTCTGGAACTTTTTCTTTGCCATATTTATTATTCCCTTTATAGTCGACAAGAAGCCAGACGGGACCTTCATACAGAGCAGGCATTCAAAGAAGATTTCCTTCTCTTCTTTGGTAAGAGCGTAGCTGGCATGACTCTGATGTATGCCGTCTTTTCCGTGCATACGTTGCTGGTCCTCCTGTGCCTCCTGTGTATCTTTTGTCTTCCCATACACGCCCAAGAAGCCAAGCAGGGTCACACAAAGATTCTTCATCACGTGCATCACGTCGATTGCAGAGCGGAACTCTAGGTCTTTCCAATAGGGTAGGTCCCAAAATATACATTTTTTCTTCTACATGGGTGCGCGTCCGTCACCGTCATTCGGAACAGATTGTCCGCCAGGACCCTTTCCAAAGATTACCTTCAAATCCTTGACCATATCATGTACATCATCACCAGTACGGTGGTGAGGCTTCGTCCGATGATCCGCCTCACCTTTGAAATGTTTGCCTTTCTTTCTTACGGGATGCCTGCTCGGATGAAATCAACGATGTCCCAGGTACACATTCTTCTTATAATTATCCAAATATATACTATCGGTATCATCCAAACAGTGCGTACATGCGCGGTATCCCTTGTTGGTCTATCCTGAAAGGTTACTAAGAGCAGGCCAATCATTGATGGTCACAAACCGCAACGCATATAGGTCAAATTCTTCCTGATCGAGCTCATCCCACGCACGCACGTTTTCCAGGCCACAGCTGTAAGAGTTCTTCAACTAATGGCCTTAGGTACACATCAACGTCGTTGCCGGGTTGCTTAGGGCCTTGGATGAGCACAGGCATCATAATGAACTTCCGCTTCATGCACAACCAAGGAGGAAGGTTATACATACATGGAGTCACAAGCATGGTGCTATGATTGCTGCTCTGCTCCCCAAAAGGATTAATGCCATCTGCGCTTAGACCAAACCATACGTTCCTTGCGTCACCTGCAAAGTCCCCCCACTTCCTCTTGATTTTTCTCCACTGCAACCCGTCAGCGGGTACTCTCAACTTCCATCTTTCTTAGGGTCTTCTCTGTGCCATCACATCAACTTGGCATGCTCTTTGTTTTGGAACAAACGTTTCAACCGTAGTATATAGGAGCATACCACATCACCTTGGAAGGAATCTTCTTCCTGGGGCACTCGCCCTCAACATCACCAGGGTCATCACGGCTGATCTTATAGCGCAATGCACCACATACCGGGCACGCGTTCAAATCCTCGTACTCACCACGGTAGAGGATGCAGTCATTAGGGCATGCACATATCTTCTGCACCTCCAATCCTAGAGGGCAGACAGCCTTCTTTGCTTCGTACGTACTCTCGGGCAATTCGTTGTCCTTTGGAAGCATCTTCTTTAACATTATCAACAACTTTCCAAATCCCTTGTCAGATACACCATTCTTTGCCATCCATTGCAGTAATTCCAGTATGGTGCCTAGATTTTTCTTGTCAGCTTCGCGATTCGGGTACCACAATTTCTTGTGATCCTCTAACATGCGCTGCAATTTCTTCTTCCCCTTTTCACTTGCGCAGTTTCTCTTTGCACCGGCAATGGCCCGACCTAGATCATCAGCGGGCTCATCTGATGCCTCTTCTTCAGCTTCTTCCCGCATTGCCGGCTCAGCTTCTTCCCCCATTGTTGTACCATCGTATTCAGGGAACCCATGGCCAGGATAGCTATCGTCGTCCTCTTCTTCTTCATTGTCTTCCATCATAACCCCTCTTTCTCCGTGCTTGGTCCAAACATTATAGTGGGGCATGAAACCAGACTCAAACAGGTGCCAGTGAATGGTTTTTGACTTAGAGTAATTCCGATCATTCTTATAGCCAGCACATGGACAAGATATAAAACCATCCGCCCGCTTGTTTGCCTCAGCTACAAGCAGAAAAGTACGCACGCCATTAACGAACTGGGGAGAGCATCGGTCATCGTACATCCATTGCCGGCTCATCTTCATTACACAACACCGAAAAGACCAAATTAATACAAGTTCATACATAAAGTTCATATATACATAAAATTCATAGATAAAGTTCATACACACTTATTCTCATAAAACAACATACAAACTCTCTAGCTAAGGCATTTAAATGCAACAACAAATGCGATCAAGATCGCAACTAAGGTAACAATTGTCCAACAGCATAATGATAACAAGCCTCACTATCAATGGCATATTTTCTAATCTTTCTAATCTTCAAGCGCATTTTCTCCATCTTGATCTTGTGATCATCGACGACATCGGCAACATGCAACTCCAATTCCATCTTCTCCTCCTCAATT
>NW_025237985.1:0-4433 GCF_018294505.1 Triticum aestivum
TTCCCTTTTTCTCCTTTTGTTTTATTTTTCTTTTCTTATTTTTCCTTTTCTGTTTTAATTCATTTAATAATATCCAGACACTTTACAAAAATGTGTGCACCCCACCATAATTAACTTTGTAATATTAGACAACCCCCGAACATTTTAGTTTTAATTCCTGAAAACTTTTATTGTCATTATAATCTTGAATTTTAATTTCGAAACCGTTTCGATCTAACCCGTGGTTAACTACAGTGACAGAGGTGACGTGGCACCATCACGTGAGATTACTATAGCATGATTATCCGGGTGTTACACAGGTGCTGCCAAACAGCTCACTTTTCAGCCCAATGATCAGAATAAACAAAAGGAGATTGAAGGTGTGGAGGGGAGGAGCCAATCCCAGGTGGTTGCTTCCGACGGGGTGGACCCAAAGGAGGGGCCCCTAGTGCCAACTACAGGCCACTGCACTGATCTTGAGGCCATGCAGGATGCCAATCCCATGCAGATCGACGTACACACGTCCATGATGCCTAGCCAGCACGAGGATGGAGGGAGCCATGAGCGACAATGTGTACTTACGAAACAAGGCAAATACGCGGGTACTTACAAGAAGAAAGGAAGAGGGCAGGAAAGAACTACGCCGACCCATAATGCTGAGAACATATCGGACAGCAAGAGGACACACACGGGCCCTGAGCTCGAGGAAGATGGGGAAGCAAAGAGAGTGAAGCTAGCTGCGGAGAAGGTGGGGGTGGTGTTGAAGCAGAGGAGTCTACTCAGAACGCGGGGCTGCCAGGACAGCCCTGCGGACCCCAATGAAAGTAATCGCTTGGAACTGCCGGGGAATGGGGAACAGGCCGTCAGTTCGTGGTCTTCTGGATCTCCAGAAGAAGGAGGACCCCGATATTTTGTTTTTGTCGGAGACAAAGATGAATAAGGAGAAGATAACTAGGTTTAGAGATATGTTAGGGTTACATCATATGGTGGCACAAGATAATAAAGGCAAGAGTGGTGGTTCAGCGTTGTTTTGGAGGAAGGGAATAAATGTGACAATCAGGTGGATGGGCAGGATGCACATTGATGCTATTGTGGAGGAGGAGGATGGTTTTAAATGGCGGTTGACGGGGGTGTATGGCGAGGCCCATGCTAACAAGAAGGTTGAGACATGGCGACTACTTCGGACTCTTCATCACCAAATTCAGCTGCAATGGGTTTGCCTTGGTGACTTCAACGAAATCCTATACACTCATGAGAAGCAAGGGGGTGTCCCTCGCTCCCATAGATTTATGCAAAATTTTCGAGATGCACTTGATCATTGTAACTTGCATGACCTCGGTTTCGAGGGGGACGTGTTTACTTGGAGGAATAAGAACTACCGGGTGGATGGCTATATCCGTGAACGACTTGATAGGGTTGTAGCTACGCCAGATTGGTGTGCACGTTTCCCGGCGTATAAGGTGGTTAATGGGGATCCGCGGAAGCCTGATCACCGTCCTGTTATACTCTTGCTCGACGACAGGCCTCGACAGCGCCGTGCCGCAGGGGGTGACCAGCTTCTACGGTTTGAAGCTCGGTGGCTCATGAAAGAAAAGTGCGATGATATTGTTAAGGAGTCTTGGGAGGGGGGAATGGGTGATAATGCATGGGAGAAATTGAAAGAGGTCGTCAAATCTCTAAATACTTGGAGTAGGGATGTACTGGGAGATCTGGGTAAGCGGATCAAGAAACTCCGGGGCGAGCTGGAGGCCGCGAGAAGGGAGCCCATCTCGGATAGTCAGGTGAGGAGGGAGCAGACTATTAGTTTCAAGTTGGAGCGCCTGGAAGAACAGGAAGATCTTGTATGGCGACAACGGGCTCATGTGAATTGGCTAGTGAATGGTGATCGAAATACAAATTTTTTCCAAGCCTTTGCATCCGAGAGAAAACGGAAGAACTTCATCGCTAAATTGAGGAAGGAGAATGGGGAGTTTGAGGAGAGCGAGGAGGGGATGAAGAAGCTAGTGACTAACTACTTTTCGTCTCTGTTTACTTCTGTGGCAGGTGAGGATGCTAGCGACATTCTGTATCACATTTCTCCAAGGGTCATCAGCCAAATGAATGCACACCTGACTGCTGAGTTTACGGCCGAGGAGGTGAAAGCTGCTCTTGAGGAGATTGGGGATCTAAAAGCCCCTGGTATGGATGGTCTCCCCGCTGTTTTCTATAAACATTATTGGCATCTAGTCGGTGACGAGGTAACACGGGAGGTGTTGCATGTTTTGCGAGGTGGCAGTATGCCGGAGGGATGGAATGATACCCTAGTCGTACTTATCCCAAAGGTGCAGAACCCTGAACATTTGAAGGATCTTCACCCTATTAGCCTTTGCAATGTCGTGTACAAGCTCGTGTCCAAAGTCCCGGCGAACCGGCTGAAATGCATATAGGGTGAAATCATATTACCAAACCAGAGTGCTTTTGTGCCGGGGAGGTTGATCTCAGACAATACCATCTTGGCATATGAAATGACACATTTTCTGAAATGGAAGCGAACAGGAAGTACGAGCTATGCCGCGTTAAAACTTGATATGAGTAAGGCATATGATCGCGTGGAATGGAGTTTTCTGGAGAAGGTGATGAGGCAGTTGGGCTTTGCGGACCAGTTTGTATAGCTGATTAGCACATGTATTCGGTCAGTGAGGTTTAGGTTTAAAATTAATGGGACGTGTACCGACCAAGTTATTCCGGAGCGAGGCCTCCGCCGGGGTGAGCCCATACCTCCCTATCTGTTCTTAATCTGTGCCGAGGGTCTTTCATCACTTCCACACCATGCCAAGCAGGTGGGGCAGCTCAAAGGGATTCAGTTGGCACCCCAGGCCCCCCGATTAGTCACCTGCTGTTTGCTGACGACTCGCTGCTGCTCATGGAGGCGACCCCGAACAGCATTGAAGTGGTGAATCAGATATTACAGGTGTATGAGAGAGGGTCTGGCCAAGTCATCAACCGGGACAAGTCGGCGGTGCTCTTCAGCAAGAATACATCCAGTGCAAAGAAGAATGTCTTGCTCGCTGCCCTAGGACTAAGGTCTGAAAGCCTGAGTGGCAAATATTTGGGTCTGCCCAGTTACATAGGTCGATCCCGCCAAAAATGCTTCGAATACTTACGGGATAAAATCTGGGAAATATTGAAGGGTTAGAAAATTAAGTTGCTGCCAAAAGCTGCAGAGGAGATCCTCATCAAAACTGTCATCCAAGCTATACCCACATATGCTATGGCGTGCTTCGACCTTACAAAGGAGCTATGCGCAAGCATCAGCGCCATGGTGTGTAAGTTTTGGTGGGCTAACCAGGATGATGACCACAAGCACCACTGGATTAGCTGGGAGAGAATGTGTCTACCAAAGGAACAAGGTGGCCTCGGTTTCTGGGACCTGCATACTTTCAACATGGCCATGCTTGCCCGTCAGGTGTGGCGACTCCTCCAGTCTCCTGAGTCTCTGTGTGCACAAGTCCTGAAGGCCAAGTATTTCCCTGACTGCGATTTGTTGGAAGCAACGGCGAAACCAGGGATGAGCTACGTGTGGCGTAGCATTCTGCAAGGGCTAGATGTTGTTAAAGCTGGGATGATATGGAGGGTTGGATCAGGTGAAAACATTCGGATTTGGTATGATCCTTGGCTGCCGTCAAACGACACTAGGAGACCGAGTACTTTGCAAGGAGGAAACCTACTCACAATGGTAGCTGAGCTAATTGACCCCGCAACTGGGCAGTGGGATAACCAACTGGTGTCACAAATGTTTACACCACAGGATGCAGCTACAATCTTGGCTATTCCCATTTGTGACCAGTATGACGATTTCTTGGCCTGGCACTTTGATAAACGAGGGCTTTTCTCGGTACGTTCGGCCTATCGAGTGTACAATGAACTGCAGCTACGTCAAAGCACGAAGCAAGTTGGGGAGAGCATTGCTGGCAACCAACAAAGGATTTGTTTCTGAAAAAAGCCATGGCAGCTCCGGTGCCCTGCGCGTGTGCATCACTTCCTGTGGCGGTTGGCTCATAACAACCACCCCCTTCTCCGGAACGTTGAGCGAATTGGGGTCGAGCTGGATACAGCTTGCCTCCTCTGCAGGCGTCAGTCAGAGGATGGAGGGCATCTTTTCCTGCGGTGCAAGGAAGTCAAGAAAGCTTGGAGGGAGTGTGTGCTGGAGCGAGTGAGAGCCGAACTCCTGTCCTCGCAGTCCCCTATAGCCATGCTTGAGTCCATTTTCAAACTCCCGGATGAGACGACCCTAAAAATTGCTAGCCTCCTGTGGTCATGGTGGTCGGAACGGAACAAAATAAACCATCAAAGGCAGAGGCTTGAACCTGAAGCTTTTGGCGCTAAGGTGAGGCGTGATCTTGCAGAATGGACTGAATTCCTCGGGAAGAAGAGCAAGGCTACAACGGCACCGCCAACTCGCTGGGAGCCCCCCC
>NW_025237986.1:0-4433 GCF_018294505.1 Triticum aestivum
ATAATTACTCGCGCTTGCCGAGTATCCGCTCATCCCCAGTTGTTCATGTGTTTCACAAAAGTCTTCAAAATAATATTCGATCTTCCGAAAATCCTCTGGAGCCTTTGGCTCTTGAAATTCTTGCTTGCTTGCATTATGGTTAATCCCATAAGTCTCGTAGTCTTAATGACATTCCTTGTCATTATCATTTTGAGTCTGTTGACTCAATATGTTTGCGAATACCCGCAAACATCATTGATCCTTGTAAATTACCTTTCCGGCTGAGCTGCCATTCTTTTAACTGGAATTGGTTCTCGACCAATCCAATTGTCGTTGATTGTACCCTAAGGCTATTCAACTTATCCATCCCTAATCAGAGCATTGCTTCTGATCCCTTGATTTGGAAATCGTAATTCCTTTGCATTTGACAATTGAGTTAGTCAGTTGTTTCTATAATTTGATCTCCTTGCACTCTTCTTCCTCTAGTTGAGTACCGATGCTCACGTCAGATCCCTTGTGGACCATCAGGCCCATTGATGGATTTTATCCGTCAGCATCCTTCATATTCAATAACCTTGTGAGCCTTCCCTTGGATACATAATGCCCTTGGTAATTGTATCATCTACTTTCTCAACCTTGCTCTACTTTCGAGCTTGTGTTATTTACTCTTGAAACTTGTGGTATACGTTTCTAAGAAGCCCCCGTGGGTTGAACATATGCCTTCTCTAAACCGTGTGAACCCGAAAGTTTTCACGAGTCATACTCTTCTGGTGCTTCGCCAGATAAAATTTCAGCACGGCAACTTCATCGAACGCGAGAAGTGAATGAAAGGTTATGCATTGAAGAAGTGGGAGTCGACCTTGAACTTTGTGTTCATGCCCATGGACGCGATGTATATCCTATCGTGGAAGCTTCTTGTAATAACAACTATTTCCTTGATAGCTAACATATGGTATCTATGAATTGATCCCTTGCAACCGTGGTTCCGACCATGATTGTTCTTCTCTGATCCCATTTCTCGGACAAGTTAAAACAATTGTCTTATATGGATCAATACACCAGTCCAACCTTTACTTTGATCTGTCGTCGAGTATTACCCCCTGGTATCTCGAGATTATCATGAAACTGCATAACTTCTTATGAGTTCTTCATCAAGTTCTATGTTCCCACTGATTCCAATTTTTTGCGGGCTCTGAGTTATTGAACACTCCAAGACACCGATAACTGAACCGAGTCCGCTCTTCGGTTCAACAACTCTTCAGTAAGCTTCTATAAGTACGAGTTTGTACCCGATCATGCCATTCCTAGCCTGTTTGGCTATATCATTGTCGTGACGATTCTAACGGTGCTACCTGGTCCTTATTCTCGGAGCACCAATTTTCGACGATGAACTAACCTTACGTCGATTTTTCCTCGTCATATCAATTCGCCTTGAACAACAAGCTTGGTTTCGAGTTTGTGTCGTACCCTTGGTTCCAATAACCTTTCACTTCATCATTACTTGACTTGATGTCGTTACCGATCGATTACATCTTCATGAACTCTCGCGACAAAGGTGTCGTGATCATCAACATTCTGAGCTCATCCAGGATATCAATTGAATTCATGATGAGAAATACCATCCTTGCCCTCGATGAATTGTATTATCGTCGACCACTTTATTGCCCTCCCACCAACACAAGCTTGTTCATGTTTGGTGTTATACCTTGAGTTCCTTGCTATCCAGTAATTGTTCTTCTTTACCTTGGAACATTAACATCTCTTATGTCCTCAATGTTGTGAGAAATTCACCACCCTTAAGAATTCTTGATACCAGTGATACTTATTAACATCACCATTCTTTTCTTGGTCCCCGTGATGTTTCTAACCGGAATACCGACAAATGGTCTGTGATGTGTAAATTCTAAACTTCGAGCAACCCTCTTGCTTTGAAGTTATTGGTCTATAGTTTCATTCTACGACTATGGCTTATTGAATCACCATTCTGACATTGGTCGTGCAACCCAATCCATATTTCGGGCGCACCTTTCAACCAATGTTTAATTGTGTATGTTTTCCTCGAGCATACTTCCTTATATCATTTGATCTGACAAATGTTATCTCCTTGTTCACTTAATGGAGGAAATCCATCTTTTGGGAATCTTGGTGAATTGCCGTTGAGTTCACCAGACACCTCCTTGTCCTCTCCTTGGGTTAATGATGGACTCTTGTTAACGTAAATCCCTTCATAGTTCATTTCCCCGAGAATCTTACAATGTCATCTCGTCAATTTGCGTTGCACCTTTTCTTCTCAGGTATCCTAAGCCTGAGGTATCCTGACACCAATCGGATCTGAATCTCGGTCAGATATGATGGTTGGGACAATTTTCCAAGAGTTATGACGTTGATCCTTTGATGACCCGGTAACATGATGTCATGCCTAGCACCCCCCCCCCTGGGTGGAGGACCTATCGTTATAATTTATTTTGCAAGGACAACCTTTCTTCCTGAGGAAATTGTAAGACTTATTCTACAAGTTATTCCTGATGGATCCTTTGTGTTTCCAAATTCTGATCTTCACCTGATGACTATGTCAATACTATCTCGAAGCATGTCTATGGTACTCCGAATTTCAACAAGACCATTTGAAGCCCAATGCTAAATGTTTCTTGCTCAATTACCCAAACACCGTTGTATGGGCAATGTCATGAAAATTCTCTCCCCTACCTAAAGAGTTTTCTACATTATATCCTGACATGGATATCATGCTCTGCTTGTCCTTGGGAAGGATATACCCCTGAAATAGGTGTATAAACACATTTTCCATTCCATTGTTCTATTTAATCTGATGATCACCTTTTACTTTACTTGTTGTGTTTGACATTCTTGTGATCTATATAATCTAAGCAGTAAAGATTCACTGCTTATGTAAACACCTCGATGTATAATTGGTTAGTAAGACCCTGTTACGATTGTTGATGATATTCCGGTAACCACCGATGGACGAGAACCTTGCCTATTGGCCCGCCTCGTTCAACGAGCAGGAAAATGGTTCTCTTCGTCCCTCGCCCTTGGTATCGACGTTGTTGCCGACTTAATCGACAGGCTACCCTCTGACATGCCTTGCTTGCATGATCGCGCAAGACGTCTCCGCCCTTCCTATTTTTAACCCACATGGTGGGCCCATAACCCACAGTTCCACAGGATCGAAACCTGACTCTCCTGTACACCCCCTGTTCCCAAAGTTATTCCTCACGCGTGGCCTCATATGTAATTCACGGGCCACTTGCCTGTTGATCTATTCTGGTATCGGACGCAATACTTATTCCCGTTGCTCTGAACCCCTTTCGCACTCTGCTTCAGGCAATGAACGATTGCCTATCCGCTTGAAACTTCTTATCGCACTGTCTTACTTTGCTCTCGATGTGTGTCATTTGTTCAACTCGAGAGATAATCTTATGTTCATTCATGGGTTATCCCCAGATTGTTTCCCTCATAAGCATTCTATCGTAGTCAAGCTGCCCCTTACCTATTCGTAATTACGTTGGAGTTCCCTAAGAAAAGGACGACTTCACCATGATGACCTGAAGCGGAGGAATGAAAACATCAACGTGATGGATCGACCATTTCGATAAGAGCAAGCAAGACCGAGATGACTCGTTAGAATATCGTAACAAGAACTTCCCCCCTTACTCCCCTCTTAAATCTCGGGACGAGATTTCTTGTAGTGGAGGGGAATTGTGACGCCCGGATAATCAAGCTACAGTAAACCTTTGCTAATGATGCCACGTCACCATGATTACTGTTGCTAAACTCACATTGGTTCGAAACCGATTCAAATTCAAATTCAAAATAAAGTCAAACAGTTAAAGTTTTCAAAAGTCAAAACTAAAATGTTCTAAATGTAACAAATAATTCATAAGTAATGTTGGTGGAGGAACCACATTTTTATAAAATGTCTAAATGCATTCAATTAATTAAAACTGTCGGTAAAACAAATAAATAAATGTGTTGGTATTTTATAAAATACTAAACTATATTATTTGGGGTTAAACCTTTTTGTGGCAGAGGTATAATTAGTGTTACTATTTAAGATACAACTTTTATATTTTATAAAACAAAAATAAAAGAAAACTGAAAAGAAATAGAATAAAAAAAAAGAAGAAAAGGAAACAGAAAAAAGGGAAAGAACCCCCCCCCACTGGGCCACAGCCCAGCTGGCCTCTGGGCCAACCAGGCCGGCCCAGCCGGTGCCTATAGCCCCCTGGGGCGACCGAAACCCTAGCGGTTCCCTCCCCACTCGTCCCCACTTCCCCTCCCCCCGATCCCCTCGCCCCGATCCCCTCCTCTCCGCTCAGTCTGGATCGGGGACGAGACCCCCACTCGCCCCGACGCCGCTCGACACCCCCCCGCTGCCGTCGCGCACCATGGCGCCTCCGCCCTCGTCGCCGAACCCCGACGCCGCCCGGTTCTTC
>NW_025237987.1:0-1773 GCF_018294505.1 Triticum aestivum
AAGGATTGTCCAGAGCCTAACAAGCGGGAGATCAAGGCAAATTTGGCAAAGCAGGAAGACGAACGTCCAGGTCTTCTGATGGCCGAAGTTTGTGATCTCGTCCAAACGGTGGTTGTGAAACCAAGCCGGAAGGTGCTACTTCATGAGAAGAAAGTAATACCGAAGTTATCCGGAAACCAGAACGTGTCATGGTATCTAGACACGGGTGCCAGTAACCACATGACGGGGTGCAAGGAGAAGTTCCTCGAGCTGGAATATGATGTTCAAGGCTCGGTCAAGTTCGGTGATGGTTCAAATGTGGAGATTTGCGGGCAAGGTTCTGTCCTCTTCGACGGTCTCACAGGAGAACATCGCATACTCACCGGAGTGTACTACATCCCACGGCTTCGCAACAACATCATCTCTATCGGGAAACTTGATGAGAATGGATGCAAGGTGGATATTGAGAACGGAGTGATGACGATCTTCGACAACCTCCGAAACGTGCTATCGCGTGTGAATCGCACGCGGAACAGGCTCTATATCCTCAACCTTGATCAATCTCAACCGGAGTGTTGGCTCGCCAAGACTGATGATGATTCGTGGTTATGGCATGCTAGATTTGGACACGTTAACTTCTACGCCTTGAAGAAGATGTCGAAGATGGAGATGGTATCTGGGATGCCGTTAATCGACCATGTTGATCGAGTATGTGACGGGTGCTTGGTTGGAAAACAGCACCGCAGGCCGTTCCCTGCTCAGTCTACCTATCGTGCAAGTGGTGCACTCGAGCTGCTCCATGGTGATCTATGTGGCCCTATCACCCCAGCAACTCACGGAGGAAAGAAGTATTTCTTCCTAGTGGTAGATGACTACTCAAGATATATGTGGGTCATTCTCCTACGATCTAAGGATGAGGCGTTTGAAGCGTTCAAGAAGCTGAAGGCTGCAACGGAGATGGAACACAAGCAGAAGGTTCGCGCTCTAAGGACAGATCGCGGCGGAGAGTTTACGTCGAACGAGTTCAACGACTACCGCGAGAGGATTGGCATAAAGAGGTTCCTCATGACACCTTATACGCTGCAGCAAAACGGGGTTGTTGAAAGGCACAATCGAATCGTCGTTGACATGGCGAGAAGTTTACTCAAGAGCAAGAACTTGCCGGGGACTTTTTGGGGAGAAGCTGTCTCGACGGCGGTATATCTTCTCAATCGGGCTCCAACGAAGGCAGTGATCGGCAAGACTCCGTATGAAGCAATTTACGGACGGAAGCCGAATGTGTCTCATCTACAGACATTTGGGTGCATGGCGCATGTGAAGACGGCGGAGGCGCATCTCTCAAAGCTTGCCGATCGTAGCACCAAGATGGTGTTCATCGGATACGAGAGAAGTTCCGGCACCAAGGGATACCGCTTCTATGATCCACAAACCAAGCGTCTACAGATTTCACGCGACGTCGTGTTTGAAGAAAACCAAGCGTGAAACTGGAGCACAGCAGCCGACGATGCTCCAAACAGTAACATATTCACAGTTGAATTTCCTACTGATGATGATGCAGGGGAGGACGTCCAGGTGGTTGGCAAGACGCCCAACCAAGGTGACCACAATGGTAGTGATCATCATGGTGCCGACACCGACGACGACGCGCATGGGTCGCAAGGTGATAGCGACAACGACGCGCAAGACATGGGTAGAGATCTCGGCAATGACATCGACAACGAGGCGCATAGTGATGATGACAATCAAGATGATGGTCACGATCACGACGACTACGCCGACGACGCGGATGCCAAC
>NW_025237987.1:2981-4433 GCF_018294505.1 Triticum aestivum
GAAAAATGGCAAACGCAATGCCAAAGATTATGACTATAAATAGTAGTAGTCGCATTTGGAATCCAGGCCGAAACGAGGATGTCAAGCTTAGGGGGGTGAATGTAAGGAATAAGCATGACACCGTGTACGTCTCGAGTACGTGTCCGTGTAGTGCTAGAACTCCAAACCGAGTAGGACTGCTAGTTAGCCAGCTGAGCTAGTATATATACTCAAGATATCCTCTGTAATCTGTACAACGAAAAAGCAATACAAAGAAAAAGCCCAGGAGCGACACGCTCCTGTCACTACAGGAAAAAACTTATAAGCCGTGTACCTAATACACTCGGCTTACATCAATTTAAACTCGGTTTATATATAAGCCGAGTAAAACTCCCGGCTTATAGCACTCGGTTTACAGTCGACCGGCTTATACCATATAAGCCGAGAGCCGGACCTAAAAAGCCCGGCTTATGTATAAACCGAGTATTTTCACAGGGCTCTCGGTTTAATAAATTAACATGACGGTAGCCCGATGTTAACGGCCACGTGGCACCGTCTATATAAGTCGAGTGCCGTCGTCAGGGCACGGTTACTATATAAGCCGAGTTCCGCCGACAACAGCACGGTTTTTATATACATATATAGGCCGGTTAACTTAGGCACACGGCTTATATATCCTGCTCATGTGTCCAGATGATCTATAAGCCGGGTGCCAAGCGCTGGGATACACGGCTTATATGTTGGCCGCAGCCATATGGCTTATAAGCCGCGTGCCAGATAGCTGGGGTACACGGCTTATAGTCTATAAGCCGGGTGTCAGGTGCTGGGCTACACGGCTTATAAGTTCGCCGCAGCTATATGGCTTATAAGCCAGGTGCCGGATAGCTGGGGTACACGGCTTATAGGCCATATAACATTTTTTGGTACTCGTTTCAGGGAGCAGCAACAACATATATACAGTAGTACATCTATCCAGCAGCACATATATCCAACAAATATATATATATCCAGCAGTACATGACCATGACCAACAAACATATATCCAATAATACATATATCCAGCCGTACATGAGTGCAAAGTCCACATATGCATACGTATGCAACAAAAGATCACAAACGAAAGGACCGTAAGTTGTGCATACATATCCAACGAAGGTTCACAACAACATACATACATATGCAACCAGAGGTTCACAAATTAAAGGATCATGAGTTCCAAGTTCACACCAAGCATGAACCATGCAATGAGCTCCACCGCAGCATATATGCCCACCGTCAATGCCATCCACAATGCAAACCTATAAGTCCATTATCACACGCATGAGTTTCTAAAGTTAAGTTGCAAAGATGGATAAGGCAAAAGAGTCAACAAGCATCAACATATGAGGCTCAAATAGAAGCTAGGAAGTATGTACAATATAAGCATCAACACTTGTGGACTCTACCATCAACAATGCACAAGTTTTAAGTTCA
>NW_025237988.1:0-4432 GCF_018294505.1 Triticum aestivum
ACTTTTAAGGGTGGAATACCAAAGAAACTAGGAGATCCAGTAGTACCAACTATACCATGCTCCATTAAAAGAAACCATGTTAGATCTGCTTTTTGTGATCTTGGAGCCGGTGTTAGTGTTATGCCTCTCTCTTTATATAGTAGACTTGAATTGAATAAGTTGACACCTACTGAAATATCTTTGCAAATGGCTGATAAATCAACTGCTATACATGTCAGTATTTGTGAGGATGTGCCTGTTGTGGTTGCAAATGTTACTATCTTAACGGACTTTGTTATTCTTGATATTCCTGAGGACGATAGTATTTCGATTATACTTGGTAGACCCTTTTTGAATACTGTAGGGGCTGTTATTGATTGCAACAAAGGCAATGTCACTTTTCATGTTAATGGTAATGAGCATACGGTACACTTTTCGAGGAAACAACCTCAAGTTCACAGTATCAATTCTATTGGAAAAATTCCAACTATTATTATTGGAGGTTTTGAATTTCGTCTTCCTACTGTCAAGAAGAAATATGATATTCTTATTATTGGGGATGTACATATCCCCGTTGAGGTAACCTAGTGCGATTCGGAATGAGTTTGTTAACAAGACTTGATCAACCTTGTTAGTGGATTCCTTTTGATGAGCATGAGATGGATGAACTTAGAAAGCACAACCTTCTGTACCCTTCCTTTACTCTGTTATTTAGATTAAATAAAGCAAAAATAGTATTTTCTGTCTGTTTTCTAATTATCCTTGCAATAAAAAAATGCCCCGAAAATAAAAGTTCCCCAAATGCCCTAAAAATGAAATATGATTTTTTCTAGAATATTTGAGAATGTCTGGCTCTGAGAACACACCAGAGGGGGCAAGCACCTGGCCACGAGGGTCCAGGGCGCACCCCCTGCCTCATGGGCCCCTGGTGGGCCCCCTCCACTTATTCCTGCACCCACACACTTCTGCTTCCTCCCAAAAATAATCACAAACCAGCTCAAGCACGAGTTCTAGCTCATCCTCTGCCATTTTAGATCTCCTTGCTCAAAGCTCGACTCACAAAACTACTTTGGGGGATTGTTCTTTGGTATGTGTCTCCTCCAATGGTCCAATTAGTTTTTGTTCTAGTGCTTTATTCATTGCAAATTTTTACTGCCTATGTGACTCCTCCAATGGTCAAATTTATATGGTCCCAAGTAGTTTTAATGCATGATACAGTCTCTAGGCACTAGTGGGAGTAGTTGCTATCAATTTTGATGAGTTTGGTTTGCTTTTATTTTGAGTTACTAAAAATTTCAGAAAATTATGAAGAGATTTTTGTGGGGCTCTTCGAGCCAGTGCTCGAAGGATAAGCAAAGTGAAGAGGATAAAAAGCCCAAATTTAATCTTCCTCACACTCCGGAGGTTCGGCCGTGTGAATGGCCTTGTGATGAGTTCTTGAGAAAGGCGGGATTCATGATGATTTTTATCATTTGGCTGAGAATGCAAGCCTCACCGACTTCCTCCACGACTAGCTCGATCAGTATCTCCTACTCACTAATACTTTCGTGCAAAAAATTTACTTTCATGCTAGGAAATCACCACCTTCAGTGGAGTTTCATTTATATGATGAGGTTAAGGAGATGTCACTATATGATTTTTGTGGGGTTTGCAAGATACCCTTCGAGGGCAACATAGAGGAACCACATCATAGTAATGTGGATGGATTTATTGATATGATTGTTGTAGGGGAAACTAGGAAGGTTTTCGATGCAGGAATTACTAGCATACACCTTCCAGTTCTACATTACTTTGCAATATTTGCTAGTAGATGCTTAATTGGTCGCGGGAACTGTGGAAACCTTAGTGCCCCTGATATTGTTATTTTGTGCCATGTTGTGTTTAGTGATAACACTTTTAGTTTAGGCGCTATTATTGCTAAACGATTAAGTCTGAACCGTATAAAGGGCCCCATCTTTGGAGGCATCTTTGCTTCACGCCTTGCTAAACACTTTAGAATACCTATTAGGCATTATGAGAAAGAGGAAAAGTTGTTGCCCCCTATTCTTCTAGACTATAAGAGTATGGTAGCACATGAATTTATTGTTAAAAATAATGAGATGATGCTTAAGTATAATTTGAGATTTAATAAAACTCATAGTGAGACTATTATCTTGCTTGTACCCTCTTTGTTTAACATACTTTCAGGCACGTACCTCATCTTGCCGGAGGCCGTTTACGCATAACGGAGCCAGACACCAGCTCCAGAGCCTGAGCCGGAACCACCACTTGACCCTTATCGACAGTCCTTTTATCAATGGGATCCGGAGGAGATCGCCAACTAGTGGCACTCAGATTCTGCATCTTAGTACGACCCAACTATAACTTTGATCCATGGGCATAGACCAACTTAGGAAAAAAGCCTAAGCTTGGGGGAGTACGTATTTCTCACTGACATTACATTCATGTTCACACACTCATTCTAGTTGTCGGTGCTCATACTTTTTCATTGTACTATCCATGCTAGTTTATTTTCCTTTTCTTACTTTCTTCTTGTGTGTTTGAATAACCTTAAGAAAAAACAAAAAAAATTAGTTAGAACTTTTAGCTACTTTACTTTCCATGCCTGTAGTAGTAGTAATTAAAAGAAAACTCAAAAAGATTTTTCGTTCTTCTTTTGCTTGTTGGGAGCTTTCCCGTGTAAATATCTTTATTTGTTTTCTTTGGGGGTCGAGAGGAGAAGACCATGATGGTATCTACCTGTCGTTCCAAGTAAATTTGTATGTGCCAAACTCTAAACCTTCAAATGAAATTCTGTTTTGTATGCTCGAACAGCTGATGTATCAACTAGGGCTGTCTGTATCTTCCATGCTAGGCGTGTTATTCTCAAAAGGAGTGGACCCCGCTCCTCACTCACGAGAAAATGGCCGGTAACCGGGATGCCCAGTCCCATGCTCAAATCAAATCAAAATAATGGCAAACAAAACTCCCCTCGGATTGCTGTTAGTTGGAGGCACTCGTTGTTTCGGACAAGCCATGGATTGATGCTTGTTGGTGGTGGGGGAGTATAAACTTTACCATTCTGTTTGGGAACCACCTATAATGCATGTAGCATGGAAGATATCGAGATCTCTTGGTTGTTATGTTGACAATGAAAGTATGCCTCTCAAAATATTATTTATCTCTATTTCAAAAATCGAGCTCTGGCACCTCTACAAATCCCTGCTTCCCTCTGCGAAGGGCCTATCTATTTACTTTTATGTTGAGTCATCATCCTCTTATTAAAAAGCACCAGTTGGAGAGCACCGCTGTCATTTGCATGTATTACTATTAATTTATATTGAGTACGACTGGATCTCTTTTACCATGAATTACAATATCTAGTCAGTCCTTGTTCTTTAGAGGTGCTCTGCATTTATGTTTTGCGGTCTCAGAAAGGGCTAGCTAGATACCATCTTGTTATACCATATTATGATTGTTTTGAGAAAGTGTTGTCATCTAAGATTTATTATTATTGCTCGCTAGTTGATTATGCCATCGATATGAGTAAACATGAGACCTAAGTGTTATTGTGAATATGGTTAGTTAATAATCTATGCTGAAACTTGAATGCTAGCTTTACATATTTACAACAACAAGAGCAAATAGAGTTTGTAAAAGATTTTCTTTATCACTTTCAGTTTATCAACTGAATTGCTTGAGGACAAGCAAAGGTTTAAGCTTGGGGGAGTTGAGATGTCTCCATCGTATCTACATTTCCAAACACTTTTGCCCTTGTTTTGAACGCTGTTTTCTGCAGAATTGCCATGGTGTTATTTTTGTGCAGAAATAAAATTCTCGGAATGACTTGAAACTCCAGGGAGAATATTTTTGGAATTAATAAAAAATACTGGCGAAAGTGTTTGGGGAGCTCCACTGACCTCAACTCATGGGCCCCCTGGAGCTCCACTGACCTCAACTCCAACTCTACATATTCACATTCGGGGAGAAAAAAATAAGAGAGAAGGATTCATCAAGTTTTACGATATGGAGCCACCGCCAAGCCCTAATCTCTCTCGGGAGGGCTGATCTAGAGTCCGTTCGGGGCTCCGGAGAGGGGAATCCGTCACCGTCATCATCATCAACCATCATCCATCACCAATTTCATGATGCTCATCGTCGTGCGTGAGTAATTCCATCGTATGCTTGCTGGACAGTGATTGGTTGGATGATATTTACCATGTAATCGAGTTAGTTTTGTTAGGGTTTGATCCCTAGTATCCATTATGTTCTGAGATTGATGTTGCTGTGACTTTGCTATGCTTAATGCTTGTCACTAGGGCCCGAGTGCCATGATTTCAGATCTGAACCTATTATGTTTTCATGAATATATGTGAGTTCGACGAGACTAGCAATCCCCCTCTTATTCTGGCATTCTGCAGTTCACTCCATCGGTATTGCCCCTTTACACAGATGCCCATGCATATGTAGTGTA
>NW_025237989.1:0-4432 GCF_018294505.1 Triticum aestivum
GTTCTTACCTACGCATCAAAACCACAACGTAGTATAGTGATTGCTTTTAGATCTTTAGAAAGAACCCTATTCATTGAAACCAATTCAACTAAAGTTGGAGAAACAGACACCCACTAGCCACCTATGTGCAAAGAACATCGTTAGAACCAGTCTCGCGTAAGCATACACGTAATGTCGATATGAGCCGCTTCATCCAACAATACCGCTGAATCAAGAATCAACTATTAACGGCAAGCAATATGTATATACCCACGCCCACAACTCCTTTGTGTTCTACTCATGCATATAACATCTACGCATAGACCTGGCTCTGATACCATTGTTGGGGAACGCAGTATTTAAAAAAAATCCTAAAATCATGCAAGAACTATCTAGGAGATGCATAGCAATGAGAGGGGGAGAGTATGTCTATGTACCCTCGTAGACCGAAAGCAGAAGCGTTATGAAACCCGATTGATGTAGTCGAACGTCTTTGCTATCCAACTGATCAAGTACCGAACGCACGGTACCTCCGTGATGTGCACACGTTCAGCTCGGTGACGTCCCTCGTACTCTTGATCCAGTTGAGGCCGAGGGATAGTTTCGTCAGCATGATGGCATGATGACGGTG
This sequence comes from Triticum aestivum, assembly GCF_018294505.1. NCBI lineage: Eukaryota > Viridiplantae > Streptophyta > Magnoliopsida > Poales > Poaceae > Triticum > Triticum aestivum. The sequence goes on from NW_025237989.1 coordinate 611, forward strand.
ATGATGAAGTTACCGACGCAGGGCTTCGCTAAGCACTACAACGATATGACCGATGTGAAATTCTGTGGAGGGGGCACCGCACATGGCTAAAAAATCAACTTGTGTGTCTATGGGGTCCCCCCCTTCCCCGTATATAAAGGGGTGGAGGAGGGGGCTGACCGGCCACCTTGGGCGCCCCCAAGGGGGAATCCTGCTCCTACTAGGAGTAGGTTCCCCCCTTTCCTAGTCCTAATAGGAGGGGGAAGGAAGGGGAAGAGGAGAGGAAGGAAAGGGAGGTCGGCCCCCCTCCCAATTCCGATTGGGCTTGGGGGGCGCCCCCACTGATACGTCTCCAACGTATCTATAATTTTTGATTGCTCCATGCTATATTATCTACTGTTTTGGACTATATTGGGCTTTATTTTCCAATTTTATATTATTTTTGGGACTAACCTATTAACCGGAGGCCCAGCCCAGAATTGTTGTTTTTCGCCTATTTCAGTGTTTCGAAGAAACGAAATATCAAATGGAGTCCAAATGGAATAAAATCTTCGGGAACGTGATTTTCTCACCGAACGTGATCCAGGAGACTTGGACCCTGCTCCAAGGAACAAAAGAGGCAGTCACGAGGGTGGGGGCGCCCCCCCTAGGCCGCGCCCCCTGCCTTGTGGGCCCCTCATTGATCCTTCGGCATACTTCTTCATCCTATATATACACACGTACCCCCAAACAATCGGAACAGGAGCCAAAAACCTAATTCCACCGCCACAACTTTCTGTATCCACGAGATCCCATCTTGGGGCCTGTTCCGGAGCTCCGCCGAAAGAGGGCCGTCATCACGGAGGGCTTCTACATCATCATAGCCTCTCCGATGAAGTGTGAGTAGTTTACCTCAGACCTTCGGGTCCATAGTTAGTAGCTAGATGGCTTCTTCTCTCTCTTTGAATCTCAATACAAAGTTCTCCCCCTCTCTTGTGGAGATCTATTCGATGTAATCTTCTTTTTGCGGTGTGTTTGTTGAGACCGATGAATTGTGGGTTTATGATCAAGTCTATCTATGAATAATATTTGAATCTTCTCTGAATTCTTTTATGTATGATTGGTTATCTTTGCAAGTCTCTTCGAATTATCCGTTTGGTTTGGCCAACTAGATTGGTAGTTCTTGCCATGGGAGAAGTGCTTAGCTTTGGGTTTGATCTTGCGGTGTCCTTACCCAGTGACAGAAGGGGAAGCAAGGCACATATTGTATCGTTGCCATCGAGGATAACAAGATGGAGTTTATTTCATATTGCATGAATTATCTCTCTACATCATGTCTTCTTGCTTAAGGCGTTACTCTGTTTTTAACTTAATACTCTAGATGCATGCTGGATAGCGGTCGATGAGTGGAGTAATAGTAGTAGATGCATAATCGTTTCGATCTACTTGTCACGGACGTGATGCCTATATACATGATCATGCCTAGATATTCTCATAATTATGCACAATTCTATCAATTTCTCAACAGTAATTTGTTCACCCACCGTAAATACTTATGCTCTTGAGAGAAGCCACTAGTGAAACCTATGGCCCCCGGGTCTATTCTCATCATATCAATCTCCATCACTTTAATATTGTTTTGCTATTTACTTTGCCTTTACTTTTTACCTTGCATCTTTATATCAAAAATACCAAAAATATTCTATCTATCAGATCTCACTCTCATAAGTGACCGTGAAGGGCTTGACAACCCCTAATCACATTGGTTGCGAGTAGCTATCGCTTTGTGCACGTACGAGGGACATGAGCGTGGGCTCCTACTGGATTGATACGTTGGTTCTCAAAAACTGAGGGAAATACTTACGCTACTCTGTTGCATCATCCCTTCCTCTTTGGGGAAAACCAATGCAAGCTCAAGACGTAGCAAGAAGGATTTTTGGCGCCGTTGCCGGGGAGTCTACGCAAAAAGTCAATATACCAAGTACCCATCACAATCCCTATATCTCGCATTACATTATTTTCCATTTTCCTCTCGTTTTCCTCTCCCCCCCAATTCACCCTTGCCGTTTTATTCGCCCTCTCTCCCTTTCCGATTGCCTTTCCGTTACCATGGCCGAATCAAAAAGAACAAAGGGTCCTTTCCAGGGTCTTAGTACCTTGGATGACCCCTCTATCCTCTCTAAGCTCAAGAATAATGATGCTATCGAAAGACCCACCAGGGTTACTAATGAGAATTTAAATGATCTTGATGAAGATGACTCTGGAATTTTTCGTTATTTAGTTGATGAGTCTTTAAAAGATGCTTGGGATAGATTATTGAGGATTAGGGCTAGCTACATACCATAATATCAAATTGCGGTTTATTTAAGAGGTTTCTATATTGGACTACCTACTTCTTTCAAACAAGTTCTAGATTCTATTTTTGAAGAAGGTTTTATTGAAGGGGATGCTATAGATACCTATGAAAAGATGAAAGCTATATTTGGGCACCCCATGAATGATAAAGTTGAATCTACCACCCTCTTATGCTTCTATCAAAATGAAATTATTAAAGAGATGAAATCTAGTATAGATGCAAATTTCCGTAATGTGCTTAATCTTACTTCATCCATTAATGGTCATGTGATTTCCCAAAATAGGAGAATAAATGCCATAGAAAGGAAATTTGCTATTTTCTTTCCTACTACCAAAGATGGCAATACCTAGATATATCCTTACTTGTTATGCCTAGCTAGGGGCGTTAAACGATAGCGCTTGTTGGGAGGCAACCCAATTTTATTTTTATTCCTTGCTATTTTCTCCTGTTTAGTAATAAATAAATTATTTAGCCTCTGTTTAGGTTGTGTTTTTTGTGTTTAATTAGTGTTTGTGCCAAGTAGAACCGTTGGGAAGACTTGGGGAAAGTCTTGTTGAACTTGCTGTAAAAAAAGAAACATTAGCGCTCCTGAGAACTGCTGTCATTTTTATTTGAAGAGTGATATTTAGTTAATTATATTTTAAGATGATTAATAGATAAATTTCTCACGTCAAGCAATTTATTTTAGAATTTTTGGCGTTCCAGATCTTGCGCTAGCTACAGATTACTACAGACTGTTCTGTTTTTGACAGATTCTGTTTTTCGTGTGTTGTTTGCTTATTTTGATGAATCTATGGCTAGTAAAATAGTTTATAATCCATAGAGAAGTTGGAATACAGTAGGTTTAACACCAATATAAATAAAGAATGATTTCATTACAGTACCTTGAAGTGGTCTTTTGTTTTCTTTCGCTAACGGAGCTCACGAGTTTTCTATTTTGAGTTTTGTGTTGTGAAGTTTTCAAGTTTTGAGTGAATTCATTTGATAGATCATGGAACAAGGAGTGGCAAGCACTACTAGGAAAAGGGCTAAAGATAGGATTGACACTAATGGCGCACCAGAGAAGTGGTGCGCCACTACTATATACTAATGGCGCACCTAGTGGAGATACGCCATTAGTGTGGAAGACACTAATGGCGCACCAGCCAAAAGGTGCGCCACTAGTAAAACAATTTTTTTCTCATTTTTTCAAACATACTAATGGCGCATCCTGGCAAAGTGCGGCATTAGTAGTTAGAACTACTAATGGTGCACCGGCAACAGAGTGCGCCAGTATTTTTTTTACTTTTTGGCAAAAAAACATTCTAATGGCGCACCGCTACTGGGTGCGCCATTAGTAAGCTTCCCCCACTCCACCTATTCCCCTCCCTCCCTTCCTCCCCACTCGACCTAACCGTACGCCCCCTCCGCCCCAATCGTACGCCGTCGCCGCGCCTGCACGCCCCCTCCGCCCCCTCCGTCCCCTCCGTCCCCTGCCGCCGCCGCCCCGACCCCCGCCCCCGCGCCCC
>NW_025237990.1:0-4431 GCF_018294505.1 Triticum aestivum
TTTTTTTATTTTTTCCTTCAAGTAATTGTTTTCTTCTTCAACTAAATTTCACCTCTTGACAATAGGGTTGGTTGGAATTTCCGGTTCAACTACCTCCTACATAAATGAAATCTATGTCACATTGGTCGGCATAATTGTCAAAAACTATAAATGAAGCAAATAATTATAAAAAGATAATATATACCACATCCGAATCATAGCCAGGACGAGGGCCGACGGGGGCGGATACCAAAACCATCGCACTATATAATAACAAGCAATAATAAAAGTTAGAAAATTAGATAAGTATCTATCTAAAGTAAGAATTATTTTCTTTCAGAAAGAAGATAAAACAACAGGCTCACCACGGTGGTGCCGGCGATGTGATCGGCGCGGGTGATCGATGGCGGTGAAGATGGGGACGGGACATGACAGACCGCTAAACCTATGCAAATCTCGGGGAAAATGGAGCTTGGAGGTCGAGCTTCGAGAGGAGAAAGCTTAACTAGTGTGGCTCGGGCATTTCATCGAACACCTAATGTGCATTGGAGGTGAGCTAGAGCACCCAAATGCCCTCTCCTCGCCAGCCAGAAAAACAGAGCACTGTGGAGTGCTCTACTACGGCGACGGGGTATATATAGGCAACTCATTTGTCCCGGTTCGTGGCTAGAACCGGGACTAAAGCTCCCCCTTCTGTCCAGGTTCTTGCCACGAACCGGGACCAATGTATGTGGGCCAGGAGCGAGGCCCATTGGTCCCGGTTCGTGCCTTGAACTGGGACAAATGGGTCCATATGAACCGGGACCAATGCCCACGAGGCCACGGCCGGCCCCCTGGGCTAAAGAACCGGGACGAATGCCCCCATGGGTCCCGGTTCATGACTGAACCAGGACTAATGGGCTTGCCCTGCCCGAAACAAAGCCTTGTTTTCTACTAGTGTAGGTAAAGGATAAAGATTCCCCAAGTCTAGTAGAAGTTCAATATAATATAGGAGAACAAAAATCCAACATACTAAAGAAGAGGAGACTCTGAAGAGAACATCATGCTGCACAGCTAGTTTAGCTAATAGAAGCCCATGCCACACTTATATTAATGCATTATAATCCCGATGCAAATGACTTAAATATGTAAATGATATAACTTCTTCTAAAGTTGAGTTATTTGGATTGCCACAGAGTTGGGCATCCACATATAAACTTGTCATTTGTTCAAGTCCATCACGTACATATACAAATATGAGTGTATCGAGCCTACTATTGTTAATTATAGTTCTAGGTAAATATTAGGTAATTAGATGTAAACAAAGCCACCAAATCATGTTTTCCTGTACGTGCTTGTAGATGGCTAGTGCAAAGCTGGCTTCACGTTCTAGCAAGCCTGAAGGCAATCGATCCAGCTGCATGCCTGCTTATCCAAGCAAAGTCTACGGCACATGCGCGTATACTATCGTCTCCTTGCAAACACCTTCATTTCCTTGCAAACAACGGTCCACTCGGAACTAATAATTATAGTTCTATGTAATTATTAGGTAATCAGATGTAAACAAAGCCATCAAATCAGGTTCTCCTGTACGCGCTTGTAGATGGCTAGTGCAAAGCTAGCTTCACGTTCTAGCTAACCTGAAGGCAATCGATCCAGTCAAGCAAAGTCTTCGGCACATGCGCGTATACTATCGTCTCCTTGCAAACACCTTCGTTTCCTTGCAAACAACAATCCGCTCCGAACTAATGCAGCAGTACAGGACATGTGTACATCGCCCGAACAAACTCGGCAAGTTGCGGCGGAAGATCAGGGCCGTGTGAAGAAATCCAACTACCACTATCTTTTCACTTCTCAGTATGCTAGACAGATCTAATTAAGAATAATCAATTAAGAAATAAAATAAAATTAACAGATATGGCAAATTATTGAAGTTATCCTCATCATATAGATAACCTGGAAGCAGCAAGAATACAAACTCCTGAAATTAAAAACTGAGAGAGACGTACGTCCTAGAAAAACATGGACGTGGTTGGCACCATAGGCTGGAACATAAAGGGGTGGAAGATCCCTGCTCACCCACCACGACCGGAGATCTACCACAAAACCAAAAGAACAACATGTGAGATTAATTATCCTCATGCAATGGTCCATAGAGATCCTACACAGAAATTGTCGGATACTTTCAGAATCTGGGCTCGCCATCACTTCCTCATAGTTCATATGCTTGTCATGGTCCAGTAACATGACTTTCAGAACAGGATTACCGTACCACTCTCGTGCGGACCGTACTCTGGTTGACCTACGATGTTCGGTAGTAACTTGATCTGAGGTTTCATGATCATCATCATTAGCTTCCTCACTAATTGGTGTAGGAATCACTAGAACTGATTTCTGTGATGAACTACTTTTCAATTCGAGAGAAGTTACAATTACCTCATCAAGTTCTACTTTTCTCCCACTCACTTCTTTCGAGAGAAACTCCTTCTTTAGAAAGGATCCATTCTTAGCGACAAAATATTTTGCCTTTGGATTTGTGATAGAAGGTGTGCCCAATAGTTTCTTTGGGTATCCTATGAAGACGCAGTTCTCCGATTTGGGTTCAAGTTTATCAGTTTGAAACGTTTTCACATAAGCATCGCAACCCCAAACTTTAAGAAAAGATAGCTTTGGTTTCTTGTCAAACCATAGTTCATATGGTGTCATCTCAACGGATTTAGATGGTGCCCTATTTAACGTGAATGCAGCTGTCTCTAATGCATAACCCCAAAACGATAGTGCTAAATCGGTAAGAGACATTATAGATCGCACCATATCCAATAAAGTACGATTACGACGTTCAGACACACCATTATGCTGTGGTGTTCCAGGTGGCGTGAGTTGTGAAACCATTCCACATTATTTCAAATGAAGACCAAACTCGTAACTCAAATATCCCCCTGAGGGAGTCCTGGACTAAGGGGTCCTCGGGCGTCCGACCTGTTATCCATGGGCCGGCCTGATGGGCTGTGAAGACATGAAGACCGAAGAATGCACCGTGTCCGGATTGGACTCTACTTGGCGTCGACGGCAAACTTGGCGATGGAAGATTCCCTCTTTTGTAACCGACTCCATGTAAACCGTAGATCCCCTTGGTGTCTATATAAACCGAAGGGGATAGTCCAGAAAAGACAACACATATATACTCGTTACCATATTCATAGGCTAGGCTTCTAGGGTTTAGCCATTACGATCTCGTGGTAGATCAACTCTTGTAACACCCATATTCATCAATATCAATCAAGTAGGACGTAGGGTATTACCTCCATAGAGAGGGCCCGAACCTGGGTAAACATTGTGTCCCCTGTCTTCTGTTACCATCGATCCTAGACGCACAGTTCGGGACCCCCTACCCGAGATGTGCCGGTTTTGACACCGACACCCCCTCCGCGATCAGATCGTAGAAACTTTATTTTCTTGTTACGATGATTTTCCACTTCACTCTGAAATTCTTTGAACTTTTCAAATGTTTCATACTTATGTTTCATTAACTAGATATACCCTTATCTGCTCAAATCATCTGTGAAGGTCAGAAAATAATGATACCCTCCGCGAGCCTCAACACTTATCGGACCGCATACATCGGTGTGTATTATTTCCAATAAGTCAATGGCTTGCTCCATTGTTCTGGATAATGAAGTTTTAGTCATCTTGCCCATGAGGCATGGTTCGCAAGCATCAAGTGATTCTAAATGCACATCAGCATGGAGTTTCTTCATGCGCTTTACACCAATATGACCTAAACGGCAGTGCCACAAATAAGTTGCACTATCATTATTAACTTTGCATCTTTTGGCTTCAATATTATAAAATATGTGTATCACTACGATCGAGATTCAATAAACCATTTATATTGGGTGTATGACCATAGAAGGTATTATTCATGTAAATAGAACAAATCTGACTTTAAATGAATAACCTTATTGCAATAAACATGATCCAATCATATTCATGTTCAACGCAAACACCAACTAACATTTATTTTGGTTCAACATTAATCCCGAAGGTAGAGGGAGTATGCGATGGTGATCTTATCAACCTTGGAATTACTTCCAACACACATAGTCACTTTGCCCTCAACTAGTCTCTGCTCATTTTGTAACTCCTGTTTTGAGTTACTAATCATAGCAACTAAACCAGTATCAAATACCCAGGGGTTACTATGAACACTAGTAAAGTACATATCAATAACATGTATATCATATATACTTTTGTTCACTTTGCCATCCTTCTTATCCGTCAAGTATTTGGGGCAGTTCCGCTTCCAATGACCATTTCTTTGCAGTAGAAGCACTCAGTTTTAGGCTTGGGTCTAGCTTTGGGTTTCTTCACGGGAGTGGCAACTTGCTTGCCATTCTTTTTTGAAGTTCCCTTTCTTTTCCTTTGCCCCTTTTCTTGAAACTAGTGGTCTTGTTAACCATCAACACTTGATGC
>NW_025237991.1:0-4431 GCF_018294505.1 Triticum aestivum
TTTTTTTATTTTTTCCTTCAAGTAATTGTTTTCTTCTTCAACTAAATTTCACCTCTTGACAATAGGGTTGGTTGGAATTTCCGGTTCAACTACCTCCTACATAAATGAAATCTATGTCACATTGGTCGGCATAATTGTCAAAAACTATAAATGAAGCAAATAATTATAAAAAGATAATATATACCACATCCGAATCATAGCCAGGACGAGGGCCGACGGGGGCGGATACCAAAACCATCGCACTATATAATAACAAGCAATAATAAAAGTTAGAAAATTAGATAAGTATCTATCTAAAGTAAGAATTATTTTCTTTCAGAAAGAAGATAAAACAACAGGCTCACCACGGTGGTGCCGGCGATGTGATCGGCGCGGGTGATCGATGGCGGTGAAGATGGGGACGGGACATGACAGACCGCTAAACCTATGCAAATCTCGGGGAAAATGGAGCTTGGAGGTCGAGCTTCGAGAGGAGAAAGCTTAACTAGTGTGGCTCGGGCATTTCATCGAACACCTAATGTGCATTGGAGGTGAGCTAGAGCACCCAAATGCCCTCTCCTCGCCAGCCAGAAAAACAGAGCACTGTGGAGTGCTCTACTACGGCGACGGGGTATATATAGGCAACTCATTTGTCCCGGTTCGTGGCTAGAACCGGGACTAAAGCTCCCCCTTCTGTCCAGGTTCTTGCCACGAACCGGGACCAATGTATGTGGGCCAGGAGCGAGGCCCATTGGTCCCGGTTCGTGCCTTGAACTGGGACAAATGGGTCCATATGAACCGGGACCAATGCCCACGAGGCCACGGCCGGCCCCCTGGGCTAAAGAACCGGGACGAATGCCCCCATGGGTCCCGGTTCATGACTGAACCAGGACTAATGGGCTTGCCCTGCCCGAAACAAAGCCTTGTTTTCTACTAGTGTAGGTAAAGGATAAAGATTCCCCAAGTCTAGTAGAAGTTCAATATAATATAGGAGAACAAAAATCCAACATACTAAAGAAGAGGAGACTCTGAAGAGAACATCATGCTGCACAGCTAGTTTAGCTAATAGAAGCCCATGCCACACTTATATTAATGCATTATAATCCCGATGCAAATGACTTAAATATGTAAATGATATAACTTCTTCTAAAGTTGAGTTATTTGGATTGCCACAGAGTTGGGCATCCACATATAAACTTGTCATTTGTTCAAGTCCATCACGTACATATACAAATATGAGTGTATCGAGCCTACTATTGTTAATTATAGTTCTAGGTAAATATTAGGTAATTAGATGTAAACAAAGCCACCAAATCATGTTTTCCTGTACGTGCTTGTAGATGGCTAGTGCAAAGCTGGCTTCACGTTCTAGCAAGCCTGAAGGCAATCGATCCAGCTGCATGCCTGCTTATCCAAGCAAAGTCTACGGCACATGCGCGTATACTATCGTCTCCTTGCAAACACCTTCATTTCCTTGCAAACAACGGTCCACTCGGAACTAATAACTATAGTTCTATGTAATTATTAGGTAATCAGATGTAAACAAAGCCATCAAATCAGGTTCTCCTGTACGCGCTTGTAGATGGCTAGTGCAAAGCTAGCTTCACGTTCTAGCTAACCCGAAGGCAATCGATCCAGTCAAGCAAAGTCTTCGGCACATGCGCGTATACTATCGTCTCCTTGCAAACACCTTCGTTTCCTTGCAAACAACAATCCGCTCCGAACTAATGCAGCAGTACAGGACATGTGTACATCGCCCGAACAAACTCGGCAAGTTGTGGCGGAAGATCAGGGCCGTGTGAAGAAATCCAACTACCACTATCTTTTCACTTCTCAGTATGCTAGACAGATCTAATTAAGAATAATCAATTAAGAAATAAAATAAAATTAACAGATATGGCAAATTATTGAAGTTATCCTCATCATATAGATAACCTGGAAGCAGCAAGAATACAAACTCCTGAAATTAAAAACTGAGAGAGACGTACGTCCTAGAAAAACATGGACGTGGTTGGCACCATAGGCTGGAACATAAAGGGGTGGAAGATCCCTGCTCACCCACCACGACCGGAGATCTACCACAAAACCAAAAGAACAACATGTGAGATTAATTATCCTCATGCAATGGTCCATAGAGATCCTACACAGAAATTGTCGGATACTTTCAGAATCTGGGCTCGCCATCACTTCCTCATAGTTCATATGCTTGTCATGGTCCAGTAACATGACTTTCAGAACAGGATTACCGTACCACTCTCGTGCGGACCGTACTCTGGTTGACCTACGATGTTCGGTAGTAACTTGATCTGAGGTTTCATGATCATCATCATTAGCTTCCTCACTAATTGGTGTAGGAATCACTAGAACTGATTTCTGTGATGAACTACTTTTCAATTCGAGAGAAGTTACAATTACCTCATCAAGTTCTACTTTTCTCCCACTCACTTCTTTCGAGAGAAACTCCTTCTTTAGAAAGGATCCATTCTTAGCGACAAAATATTTTGCCTTTGGATTTGTGATAGAAGGTGTGCCCAATAGTTTCTTTGGGTATCCTATGAAGACGCAGTTCTCCGATTTGGGTTCAAGTTTATCAGTTTGAAACGTTTTCACATAAGCATCGCAACCCCAAACTTTAAGAAAAGATAGCTTTGGTTTCTTGTCAAACCATAGTTCATATGGTGTCATCTCAACGGATTTAGATGGTGCCCTATTTAACGTGAATGCAGCTGTCTCTAATGCATAACCCCAAAACGATAGTGCTAAATCGGTAAGAGACATTATAGATCGCACCATATCCAATAAAGTACGATTACGACGTTCAGACACACCATTATGCTGTGGTGTTCCAGGTGGCGTGAGTTGTGAAACCATTCCACATTATTTCAAATGAAGACCAAACTCGTAACTCAAATATCCCCCTGAGGGAGTCCTGGACTAAGGGGTCCTCGGGCGTCCGACCTGTTATCCATGGGCCGGCCTGATGGGCTGTGAAGACATGAAGACCGAAGAATGCACCGTGTCCGGATTGGACTCTACTTGGCGTCGACGGCAAACTTGGCGATGGAAGATTCCCTCTTTTGTAACCGACTCCATGTAAACCGTAGATCCCCTTGGTGTCTATATAAACCGAAGGGGATAGTCCAGAAAAGACAACACATATATACTCGTTACCATATTCATAGGCTAGGCTTCTAGGGTTTAGCCATTACGATCTCGTGGTAGATCAACTCTTGTAACACCCATATTCATCAATATCAATCAAGTAGGACGTAGGGTATTACCTCCATAGAGAGGGCCCGAACCTGGGTAAACATTGTGTCCCCTGTCTTCTGTTACCATCGATCCTAGACGCACAGTTCGGGACCCCCTACCCGAGATGTGCCGGTTTTGACACCGACACCCCCTCCGCGATCAGATCGTAGAAACTTTATTTTCTTGTTACGATGATTTTCCACTTCACTCTGAAATTCTTTGAACTTTTCAAATGTTTCATACTTATGTTTCATTAACTAGATATACCCTTATCTGCTCAAATCATCTGTGAAGGTCAGAAAATAATGATACCCTCCGCGAGCCTCAACACTTATCGGACCGCATACATCGGTGTGTATTATTTCCAATAAGTCAATGGCTTGCTCCATTGTTCTGGATAATGAAGTTTTAGTCATCTTGCCCATGAGGCATGGTTCGCAAGCATCAAGTGATTCTAAATGCACATCAGCATGGAGTTTCTTCATGCGCTTTACACCAATATGACCTAAACGGCAGTGCCACAAATAAGTTGCACTATCATTATTAACTTTGCATCTTTTGGCTTCAATATTATAAAATATGTGTATCACTACGATCGAGATTCAATAAACCATTTATATTGGGTGTATGACCATAGAAGGTATTATTCATGTAAATAGAACAAATCTGACTTTAAATGAATAACCTTATTGCAATAAACATGATCCAATCATATTCATGTTCAACGCAAACACCAACTAACATTTATTTTGGTTCAACATTAATCCCGAAGGTAGAGGGAGTATGCGATGGTGATCTTATCAACCTTGGAATTACTTCCAACACACATAGTCACTTTGCCCTCAACTAGTCTCTGCTCATTTTGTAACTCCTGTTTTGAGTTACTAATCATAGCAACTAAACCAGTATCAAATACCCAGGGGTTACTATGAACACTAGTAAAGTACATATCAATAACATGTATATCATATATACTTTTGTTCACTTTGCCATCCTTCTTATCCGTCAAGTATTTGGGGCAGTTCCGCTTCCAATGACCATTTCTTTGCAGTAGAAGCACTCAGTTTTAGGCTTGGGTCTAGCTTTGGGTTTCTTCACGGGAGTGGCAACTTGCTTGCCATTCTTTTTTGAAGTTCCCTTTCTTTTCCTTTGCCCCTTTTCTTGAAACTAGTGGTCTTGTTAACCATCAACACTTGATGC
>NW_025237992.1:0-4431 GCF_018294505.1 Triticum aestivum
GATACAAGTCATACTGCCTACCAGCATGTCATATTTTGGTTCGGCGGTATTGTTGGACGAGACGACCCGGACCAACCTTACGCGTACGCTTACGCGAGACCGGTTCCCTCGACGTGCTTTGCACATAGATGGCTTGCGGGCGACTGTCTCTCCAACTTTAGTTGAACCGAGTATGGCTACGCCCGGTCCTTGAGAAGGTTAAAACGGAGTCTATTTGACAAACTATCGTTGTGGTTTTGATGCGTAGGTGAGATTGGTTCTTACTTAAGCCCGTAGCAGCCACGTAAAACATGCAACAACAAAGTAGAGGACGTCTAACTTGTTTTTGCAGGGCATGTTGTGATGTGATATGGTCAAGGCATGATGCTAAATTTTATTGTATGAGATGATCATGTTTTGTAACCGAGTTATCGGCAACTGGCTGGAGCCATATGGTTGTCGCTTTATTGTATGCAATGCAATCGCGATGTAATTCTTTACTTTATTACTAAACGGTAGTGATAGTCGTGGAAGCATAAGATTGGCGAGACGACAACGATGCTACGATGGAGATCAAGGTGTCGCGCCGGTGACGATGGTGATCATGATGGTGCTTCGGAGATGGAGATCACAAGCACAAGATGATGATGGCCATATCATATCACTTATATTGATTGCATGTGATGTTTATCTTTTTATGCATCTTATCTTGCTTTGATTGACGGTAGCATTATAAGATGATCTCTCACTAAATTATCAAGAAGTGTTCTCCCTGAGTATGCACCGTTGCCAAAGTTCGTCGTGCCCAGACACCACGTGATGATCGGTTGTGATAAGCTCTACGTCCATCTACAATGGGTGCAAGCCAGTTTTGCACACGCAGAATACTCAGGTTAAACTTGACGAGCCTAGCATATGCAGATATGGCCTCGGAACACGGAGACCGAAAGGTCGAGCGTGAATCATATAGTAGATATGATCAACATAACGATGTTCACCATTGAAAACTACTCCATCTCACGTGATGATCGGTTATGGTTTAGTTGATTTGGATCACGTGATCACTTAGAGGATTAGAGAGATGTCTATCTAAGTGGGAGTTCTTAAGTAATATGATTAATTGAACTTTAATTTATCATGAACTTAGTCCTGGTAGTATTAGCATATCTATGTTGTAGATCAATAGCTCGCGTTGTTGCTTTCATATGCTTATTTTGATATGTTCCTAGAGAAAATTGTGTTGAAAAATGTTAGTAGCAATGTTGCGGATTTGATCCGTGATCTGAGGTTAAATCCTCATTGTTGCACAGAAGAATTATGTCCTTAATGCACCGCTAGGTGACAGACCTATTGCAGGAGCAGATGCAGAAGTTATGAACGTCTGGCTAGCTCAATATGATGACTACTTGATAGTTTAGTACACCATGCTTAACGGCTTAGAATCGGGACTTCAAAGACGTTTTGAACGTCATGGACCATATGAGATGTTCCAGGAATTGAAGTTAATATTTCAAGCAAATACCCGAGTTGAGAGATATGAAGTCTCCAACAAGTTCTATAGCTAAAAGATGGAGGAGAATCGCTCAACTAGTGAGCATGTGCTCAGATTGTCTGGGTACTTCAATCGCTTGAATCAAGTGGGAGTTAATCTTCCAGATAAGATAGTGATTGACAGAATTCTCTAGTCACCATCACCAAGTTAGTAGAACTTCGTGATGAACGATAGTATGCAAGGGATGATGAAAATGATTCCCGAGCTCTTCGTGATGTTGAAATCAACGAAGGTAGAAATCAAGAAAGAGCATCAAGTGTTGATGGTTGACAAGATCACTAGTTTCAAGAAAAGGGCAAAGGGAAAGAAAGGGGAACTTCAAGTAGATTGACAAGCAAGTTGTCACTCCCACGAAGAAGCCCAAAGCTGAACCAAAGCCTGAAACTGAGTGCTTACACTGCAAAGGAAATGGTCACTGGAAGCGGAACTACCCTAAATATTTGGTGGATAAGAAGGATGGCAAAGTGAAAAAGGGTATATTTGATATACAGGTGTTTGATGTGTGCTTTACTAGTGTTTATAGAAACCCCTCGGTATTTGGTACTGGTTCAGTTGCTAAGAGTAGTAACTCGAAACGGGAGTTGCAGAATAAACAGAAACTAGTTAAGGGTGAAGTGATGATGTGTGTTGAAAGTAGTTTCAAGATTGATATGATCATCATTGCACACTCCCTATTCTTTCGGGATTAGTGTTGAACCTAAATAAATGTTATTTGGTGTTTGCGTTGAGCATGAATATGATTTGATCATGTTTATTGCAATACGGTTATTCATTTAAGTAAGAGAATAAACTGTTGTTCTATTTACATGAATAAAACCTTATATGGTTACACACCCAATGAAAATGGTTCATTGGATCTCGATCGTAGTGATACACATATTCATAATATTGATGCCAAAAGATGCAAAGTTAATAATGATAGTGCAACTTATTTGTGGCACTGCCGTTTGGGTCATATCGGTGTAAAGCGCATGAAGAAACTCCATAAAGATGGATTTTCGGAATCACTTGGTTATGAATCATTTGATGCTTGCGAACCGTGCCTTTTGGGAAAGATGACTAAAACTCCGTTCTTCGGAACAATGGAACGAGTTACTGACTTGTTGGAAATAATACATACCGATGTATGCGATCCAATGAGTGCTGTTGCTCGTGGCAAGCATCGTTGTTTTCTGACCTTCACAAGATGATTTGAGCAGATATGGGTATATCTACTTGATGAAACATAAGTCTGAAATAGTTGAAAGGTTCAAAGAATTTCAGAGTGAAGTGGAAAAATCATCGTAACAAGAAAATAAAGTTTCTGCGATCTGATCGCGGAGACAAATATTTGAGTTACGAGTTTGGTCTTCAATTAAAACAATGTGGAATAGTTTCACAGCTCACGCCACCTGGAACACCACATCGTTATGGTGTGTCCGAACGTCGTAACCGCACTTTATTTGATATGGTGCGATCTATGATATCTCTTTACCACTATCGTTTTGGGGTTATGCATTAGAGACAGCTGCATTCACGTTTTAAAATAGGGCACCATCTAAATCCGTTGAGACGACACTGTATGAACTATGGTTTAGCAGTAAACCTAACCTGTTGTTTCTTAAAGTTTGGGGCTGCGATGCTTATGTGAAAAAGGATTCATCCTGATAAGCTCGAACCCAAATCGGAAGAAGTGCGTCTTCATATCCAAAGGAAACTATTGGATACACCTTCTATCACAGATCCGAAGGCAAGACTTTTGTTGCTAAATTCGGAAACTTTCTGGAGAAGGAGTTGCTCTCGAAAGAAGTGAGTGGGAGGAAAGTAGAACTTGACGAGGTAACTGTACCTGCTCCCTTATTGGAAAGTAGTACATCCCAGAAAAATTGTTTCTGTGACACCTACACCAGTTAGTGAGGAAGTTAATGATGATGATCATCAAACATCAGATCAAGTTACTACCAAACCTCGTAGGTCTTCCAGAGTAAGATCCACACCAGAGTGGTACGGTAATCATGTTCTGGAAGTCATGTTACTAGACCATGATGAACCTACGAACTATGAGGAAGCAATGATGAGCCCAGATTCCACGAAATGGCTTGAGGCCATGAAATCTGAGATCTGATCCATGTATGAGAACAAAATGTAGACTTTGATTGACTTGCCCGATGATCGGTGAGTCATTAAGAATAAATGGATCTTCAAGAGGAAGACGGACGTTGATAGTAGTGTTACTATCTACAAAGCTAGACTTGTCGAAAAAGGTTTTTGACAAAGTTCAAGGTGTTGAATACGATGAGATTTTCTTACTCGTATCGATGCTTAAAAGTCTGTCCGAATCATGTTAGCAATTGCCACATTTTATGATTATGAAATTTGGCAGATGGATGTCAAAACTGCATTCCTGAATGGATTTCTGGAAGAAGAGTTGTATATGATGCAACCGGAAGGTTTTGTCGATCCAAAGGGAGCTAACAAAGTGTGCAAGCTCCAGCGATCCATTTATGGACTGGTGCAAGAATCTCGGAGTTGGAATATACGCTTTGATAAGTTGATCAAAGCATATAGTTATTGTACAGACTTACAGTGAAGCCTGTATTTACAAGAAAGTGAGTGGGAGCACTACAACATTTCTGATAAGTATATGTGAATGACATATTGTTGATCGGAAATAATGTAGAATTATTCTGCAAAGCATGAAAGGATACTTGAATAAAAGTTTTTCAAAGAAAGACCTTGGTGAAGCTGCTTACACATTGAGCATCAAGATCTATATAGATAGATGAAGATGCTTGATAAGATTTTTTCAATGAATACATACCTTGATAAATTTTTGAAATAGTTCAAAATGGAACAGTCAAAGAAGGAGTTCTTGCCTGTGTTGCAAGGTGTTAAGTTGAGTAAGACTCAAAGCCCGACCA
>NW_025237993.1:0-4429 GCF_018294505.1 Triticum aestivum
TTTGTGTTTCATCCTTAGTCTGCTGTTGTTCGATGTGTTCTTGTGGCATTGTATGCCTTTTTTATGTATCCCCATCTATTATGTAATGGTACGATGTAATGATATCCACCTTGCAAAAGCATCTTCAATATGCGGCTCTGTCCTTGGTGGGACCTTCGAGTTCCTCTCTGATAGGATCACATATTGGGCATGACAAGTTGGTATTGGAGCCTCGACCGACCATACGAGCCCCCTTGATTGTTCGTAGCATGGCCGTTGTCGAGTCTAGTAGAAAACTATTCCTGGAGTCTAGTTATATCGAAGAGTAGGAATTCTTTTTACTCCTTTGCCCCTTCGTCGCTTTGGTGAGGAATCTCGACGTAGGTGTTTTGAATTACTCCTCTTCTCCTTCAAATTTTCTTAGGGTCACATAGTTAGTATTTCGATCGTTGTGTTGTCAGCTGTTTTCATCCGGTGGACTTCTCTTTGAGTCATTCAATCCTCTTCATCTTTTGCAAGATCAATCCTCAGTTCTTTCTCAACGACGTTGTTTCCTTGTCCGAAGATAAACAATGTCGTCCTCAGTTGTCTTATTTTTCCCACTCGCTCACCCTTTTTCTACTCGGAGCTAGAGTCGCTAATCGAGTATCCATTTTGTTCATGCAAGTCTCTTCATTCCTTCCTGTTATTTCAACCGGTGAATTCTCGTCTAGTTCAACATTCTTCATCTCTTTTCTTCTCCGATGGATTCAATTCAAGTATTCGGTGTTCATCATATTCTTTTTCATGACTCAAATGTTTTCCCCTTGCTCGCTCGCCTCTCTCCATTTAATCGTTCCAGAGTGCGGAAGACATCTCAGGAGATTCGGTTGTGTTCCAATTAACTCGTGGTTGTCACCTCATTCAAGTCTTCAATCGTTCCGATGCATCATTTCTCATTCAACAATCCTTTTTTCAACAATGTTTTCTTTTCAGTGGGCCCTAACTCGCAGGTTTATACCCAGGATCTTACCTGGCTCTCCTAATTTTTTTTCTGGAGTTTTTCTCCAATTCTTTCCAAGTGTGACATAAGAATGGATTCCATCAGTCATATGCCTTCTCCAAGATCGGTTCCAAATCATTTTCATCTTTCGCTCAACCTTTACTCTTTTAATTCTTCTGGAGTGTCTCAACAATTTTGGTGGTGTTTCTTGTCGTCATTCTCTACATTTGATGGCCTAAGAAGAGTTTCTCTTAAATCTTTCCCGTTCTCGTGAAGATTCATTGTTCAAGCTTCAAGATATTATCACAAAATTCTTTTTGATTGTGAGAATTCTATTGATATCCATCCAAAGCATTTTAGGACTTGATTTCTATCTCAATCTTCCAGAGGCCATCATTTCAGAAGACGTCTTCTTTCTCAACCTTCAGCTCTTGTTCTCCAATTCTTCTAGTGCTTCATTCAAGTTTTCTTTAATCAGCTCGTGATCTCTTCATTCTCTCGTATCTAATCCCCTCAAGTATATTTTTCTCGTAATTCTTCCCGGCGATTCATTCTCTTTTCTTCATTAGTTTCAAATTCTTACGGTGGTTTGTTCAAGATTCCATTTCCTTTGTTATCATATCAATTCATTCGTTCTTTCAAATCCTACCGGTGATTCATTAAAGATTTTCTAAGTTTGCAATATATCTCTTAATCCTTTCAAATAAGAATAGGTTGCATGCCAAATCCGTTTGTCATCTATTAAATTTGATAAGGATAAGCATAATGTAATTCTTATTCTTATTTCATCGTGGTCGCGTAATCCCTTCCTTCAGAGTTTGTTCATGATGATAAATTCAAATCCCAAGTGTTTTCATCACTTTTTTACGGAGTTCAAGTATCCTTGGCCATCTCGTTGGAACCCCTGTCTAAATCATCGCAAGGCTTTAATCTTATTATTTTCATCCTTCAATTATATGTCATCATCCTTTTGTTTACCAGAATTCTTCATGGTGGTTCTTCACGATTCAATTCATTGTTCAAGTGTTCATCAAGATTATTGTTGGAGGAGCTCAAGCATCTTTTATTCTTGCGTCTTGAAGTGCAATTAATTCTTCGTATTCTTTTGAAGCAGACTTTTGCATTTCTTCGTTCTCCTCAGCTATTCAGGCTTCCAGTTGTGGCATAATTTGACCTCAAGTTTTCAGATGTTTTTCCATAAGTCCACAACAAGCTTATTCTTTTGTTGATGATTTCTCAACAAGTCCATTCAGTCCTTCCTTATAAGGATGCTATCAAATTCTTTCGTGATGGAAGTTAATGTTCTTTTACCTGTTCTTTTCATCCCGCTATTTCAATTCTTCCGGAGACATTGTGTTGTTCGTCTCATCAAGTGTCTTCCCATCTTGTGAAGTTCATGTTCTATTCCTTCCATTTTCAGCCACAGTGCTGCCCAAATTCTTTTGTTCTTATTCCTTTTCTACCTTTTTCTAACCGGAGTGGTTTCAGACCCCATCTTATTCCATGAGATTTTGGTTCTAATCATAATCGTCGTTCCTCTTTTCTACTGAGTGCTCTCGACTTTGTTCATCTTCTGTCTTTCGTTCTTACTTCACTTCAACCTCTTTGTCTTCCATCTCATTCCTAAGATCTCAGGACGAGATCTTCTGTTAGTGGATGAGAGTTGTAATGCGCCGAGACCGATGTGCCAAATGTCTTCCAGTTATTCGCCATCGTTGCCATGTCATCTACTTGCGTGCTGCACCTTGCCATGTCATCATGTGCATTTCATCTGCATGTTATTCAAAACATGCATCCGTTCGGGTTTCCTAGTTCTATCCATTGTCCGTTCTAATACCAACCACTCTCACATGCGCCCGTCACACCTCCTAGATCTTGTTTCGTGGGTGGGAGAAAAACATTCTTGGAATGGGCTGACAGTTGACGAGTGGTCCTGGTGTATCACCGGTAGACCGCCTATCAAACTTAGTTCCATTTGGAGGTTGTTTGATGCTCCAACGGTTAACCACGTTAACCGCCGGACCCTTTTCTCCTTGCATCCCAGCACCCCTCCACAGCATCCAACTAGCCCATCTAACTCCCCTCCATGCTCTTCGCCGTCGGAACACGACCGTGTGGGCGAAAACCGCACCTCCATAGCCCTCTCCTAGCCCCCTCTAGCTATTTAAACAATCCCTCCCCCCTAACTTTCAGGTCAAACCCTGGCTTCCTCCTCCTCCCGCCGCCGGACGCGTCTGCCCGGCGCAGGACACGTCACCGCCGCCGCCCGCAGCCAACGGGAGCGCGCCATGTCGCCTCCCCACTCCTCCCCGCCGCCGCGGCCCACCCCGGGCCGCGAACGGGTCGAGCCGCCCCGCGCCTCCTGCCCCGCGTTTTCGCCCCGTGCCGCTGTGACAGCCTCGTTTTTGCCTTCTCTCTTTTTCCGGACTTCATTTGCTTCTGCTTTGAATTTGGAGTTTTTGAATCAATTCAAATGGACTTATAAACTTGGCCATGTCCTTGATTTTCACCCCAAGTGACCCATCCATCTCTAACTCATCATTCTTTCTTTGAAAAATCCCAAAAATGACCCAAGGATTATTTTTCATAAAATAAAAATATTCATTTTCTTTTGTGAAACTCACTTCAGGAACTTGTGCTCCAAAGCAACCCTCATTTTTATTGCTCCAAAAATACGGAGAAAATTCCCAAATATTCTTTGAACCCTAGGACACCGCCCTGAGCAAAAATATTGCATCACTTGTTGGAATATTTTTGCTACAGAAAATCATTTATGTTCTGTTCAGAATACACACTTTACACAACAAGTATACTTTTCCTTGATCCAATGAAGCTGATTTTTCTTGAGCTTCATTACCTTCCTAAGAAACTACTAAACACCAAAGCTAAGCCCTAAACTCTTACTGGATCACTCACAGTTAACCTCACAAGTTACTGTCCAGAAACTTACCGTGATGTAAACCACGCACACAGAGCACTTGTGATCAACTCAAAGTGTTGGAACAACTCAAACCATCAAGGACTACACGCCAGACATGAAGTTTACGCTAGGCACGACATGATGCAAGTGTTCACGCAGTG
Source organism: Triticum aestivum (assembly GCF_018294505.1). Taxonomy (NCBI): domain Eukaryota; kingdom Viridiplantae; phylum Streptophyta; class Magnoliopsida; order Poales; family Poaceae; genus Triticum; species Triticum aestivum. The sequence continues at coordinate 4,043 of NW_025237993.1, forward strand.
ATCACGTTCGTCCAAGCGTGCTGGCATGCCAACGACGCGCTCTGCGTTGCGCCCGAGCCTCTGTTGAGCTCGTGCTCGCTTCCCGGACTGCTGCACCTTGACAAACTTTTCCACAATCCCCATCCCGACTCCATTAACTCGCTCCTCGCGCTCGCCGACGCTGGAGCTCGCCGCAGCGGGCACGGGCACAGCTTGGCCAAGCGTACAGTGCGCTCGTGCCACTGTGCTCGTCGCCACCCGCGCTTCTGTACTCGTCTCCTCCCTCCCACAGTGGGCGCGTGAGCTGCGTCACCTTCTCCCCCTCTCGCTGACGCCATTCGTCATCGGGCGCCATGTCCAGAGGCTCTCCGTCGGAGCCCAACCCCCTCCTCACTCGCCTATAAATAC
>NW_025237994.1:0-4429 GCF_018294505.1 Triticum aestivum
CCACTATTTTGGATCTCAAGGAATTTAATTATGAACATTGCTCTTTGATTGGTTGTATTTCCTTGTTGCAATCCGTGCTAGATTCTCCTCATGCTTATAGTCAAAATGAGGCCTTTACCGAACACATTGTTGATGCCTTGATGCAATCTTATGAAGAAAAACTTGAGTTGAAAGTTTCTATCCCTAGAAATCTCTATGATGAGTGGGAACCTACTATCAAAATTAAAATTAAATATTATGAGTTTCATGCCTTGTGTGATTTGGGTGCTAGTGTCTCTACTATTCCTAAAACTTTGTGTGATTTGCTAGATTTCCGTGACTTTGAAGATTGCTCTCTAAACATGCATCTTGCGGATTACACTATTAAAAAGCTTATAGGAAGAATTAATGATGTTCTTATTGTTGCAAATAGGAATTACGTGCCCGTAGATTTTATCGTTCTTGATATAGATTGCAATCCTTCATGTCCTATTATTCTTGGTAGACCTTTCCTTAGAACGATTGGTGCGATTATTGATATGAAGGAAGGGAATATTAGATTCCAATTTCCCTTGAGAAAGGGTATGGAACACTTCCCTAGAAAGAAAATAAAATTACCATATGAATCTATCATGAGAGCCACTTATGGATTGCCTACCAAAGATGGCAAAACTTAGATCTATCTTCGCTTTTATGCCTAGCTAAGGGCGTTAAACGATAGCGCTTGTTGGGAGGCAACCCAATTTTATTTTGTGTTTTTTTGTTTTTGCTTCTGTTTAGGAATAAATAATTCATCTACTTTCTGTTTATATGTGGTTTTATGTTTTAATTAGTGTTTGTGCCAAGTAGAACCTATAGGATAAGCTATGATGATAGTTGATTTGATTCTGCTGAAAAACAGAAACTTTGCGCTCACGAGAAAAAATTCAATAAATCACAGAAAAGTGATTTTTCATTGATTGTTTTTGCTGCTGATCAATAAACAAATTTTCCAGTACGTCCTATTTTGGTAGAAGTTTTAGAGTTCCAGAAGTTTGCAGTAGTTATAGATTGCTACAGACTGTTCTGTTTTTGACAGATTCTGTTTTTCGTGTGTTGTTTGCTTATTTCAATGCATCTATGGCTAATAAATTAGTTTATAAACCATAAGGAAATTGGAATACAGTAGGTTTAGCACCAATATAAATAAATAATGAGTTCATTACAGTACCTTGAAGTAGTCTTTTGTTTTCTTTCACTAACGGAGCTCACGAGATTTCTATTGAGTTTTGTGTTGTGAAGTTTTCAAGTTTTGGGTGAATTCTTTTGATGGATTATGGAACAAAGAGTGGCAAGAGCCTAAGCTTGGGGATGCCCATGGCACCCCCAATATAATCCAAGGACACCAAAAAGTCAAAGCTTGGGGATGCCCCGGAAGGCATCCCCTCTTTCGTCTACTTCCATCGGTAATTTACTTGGAGCTATATTTTTATTCACCACATGTCATGTGTTTTGCTTGGAGCGTCTTGTATTATTTGCGTCTTTGCTTGTTAGTCTGCCACAATCATCCTTGATGTACACACCTTTTGAGAGAGCCATACATGATTTAGAATTTGCTAGAATACTCTATGTGCTTCACTTATATCATTTGAGCTTGATAGTTTTGCTCATAGTGCTTCACTTATATCTTTTAGAGCACGGTGGTGGATTTCTTTTAAATAAACTATTGATCTCTCATGCTTCACTTAGATTATTTTGAGAGTTGTTGATAGCATGGTAATTTTCTTAATGTTAATATACTTGGTATTCAAGATTTGTGAAACTTTCTTTTGAGTGCGTTGAATACTAAGATAAGTTCGATGCTTGATAATTGTTTTGAGATATGGAGGTGATAATATCAAAGCAATGCTAGTTGGGGTGATTATGAATTTAAAGAATGCTTGTGTTGAAGTTTGTGATTCCCGTAGCATGCACGTATGGTGAATCGCTTTGTGATGAAGTCGGAGCACAATTTTATTTATTGATTGTTTTCCTTATGAGTGGCAGTCGGGGACGAGCGATGGTCTTTTCCTACCAATCTATCCCCCTAGGAGTATGCGTTTAGTGCTTTGGTTTTTGATGACTTCTAAATTTTTGCAACAATGCATGAGTTCTTTTGGTTAATGTTGAGTCCATGGATTATACGCACTCTCACCCTTCCACCATTACTAGCCTCTCTAATACCGCAGACTTCACCGGTATCATACACCTACCATATACCTTCCTCAAAACAGCCACCACACCTACCTATCATGGCATTTCCATAGCCATTCCGAGATATATTGCCATGCAACTTTCCACCGTTCCATTCATATGACACACATTACTTTTGCCATATTGCTTTTTGCATGAACATGTAGTTGACATTGTATTTGTGGCAAGGACACCTTCATAATTTTCATACATGTCACTCATGATTCATTCCATATCCCGGTACACCGCCGGAGGCATTCATATAGAGTCATATTTTGTTCTAAGTATCGAGTTTTAATTGTTGAGTGTAAGAAAAAATAAAAGTGTGATGATCATCATTATTAGAGCATTGTCCCAGTGAGGAAAGGATGATGGAGACTATGATTCCCCCATAAGTCGGGATGAGACTCCGGACGAAATAAAAAAAAGAGTGGCCATAAAAAAGGCCAAATAAAAAAATGAGAGAAAAAATAGAGAAGGGACAATGCTACTATCCTTTTTCCACACTTGTGCTTCAAAGTAGCACCATGATCTTCATGATAGAGAGTCTCATATCTTGTCACTTTCATATACTAGTGGGAATTTTTCATTATAGAACTTGGCTTGTATATTCCAATGATGGGCTTCCTCAAAAGTGCCCTAGGTCTTCATGAGCAAGCAAGTTGGATGCACACCCACTTACTTTCTTTTGTTGATCTTTCATATACTTATAGCTCTAGTGCATCCGTTGCATGGCAATCCCTACTCACTCACATTGATATCTATTGATGTGCATCTCCATAGCCCATTGATCCGCCTAGTTGATGTGAGACTATCTTCTCCTTTTTTTCTTCTCCACAACCACCATTCTATTCCACCCATAGTGCAATGTCCATGGCTCACGCTCATGTATTGCGTGAAAGTTGAAAAAGTTTGAGATTTCTAAAGTATGAAACAATTGCTTGGCTCGTCATCGGGGTTGTGCATGATTAAATACTTTGTGTGATGAAGATAGAGCTTAGCTAGACTATACGATTTTGTAGGGATAACTTTCTTTAACCATGCTATTTTGAGAAGACATGATTGCTTTAATTTGTATGCTTGAAGTATTATTACTTTTATGTCAATATGAACCTTTGTCTTGAATCTTTCGGATCTGAATATTCATGCCACAATTAAGAAGATTTACATTGAAATTATGCCAAAGTATCACTCCGCATCAAAAATTCTTTTTTATCATTTACCTACTCGAGGACGAGCAGAAATTAAGCTTGGGGATGCTTGATACGTCTCCAACGTATCTATAATTTTTGATTGCTCCATGCTACTTTATCTACTGTTCTGGACTATATTGGGCTTTATTTTCCACTTTTATATTATTTTTGGGACTAACCTATTAACCGGAGGCCCAGCCCAGAATTGTTGTTTTTTGCCTATTTCTGTATTTTGAAGAAACAGAATATCAAACGGAGTCCAAACGGAATAAAACCTTCGGGGACGTGATTTTCTCACCGAACGTGATCCAGGAGACTAGGACCCTACTCCAAGAAGTGCCAGAGGCGGTCACGAGGGTGGAGGGTGCGCCCCCCTGCCTCGTGGGCCCCCTATTGCTCCAACGATGTACTCCTTCCTCCTATATATACCTACGTACCCCCGTCAGATCAGATACGGAGCCACAAACCTAATTCCACCGCCGCAACTTTCTGTATCCACAAGATCCCATCTTGGGGCCTGTTCCGGAGCTCCGCCGAAGAGGGCATCTACCACGGAGGGCTTCTACATCAACACCATAGCCTCTCCGATGAAGTGTGAGTAGTTTACTTCAGACCTTCGGGTCCATAACTAGTAGCTAGATGGCTTCTTCTCTCTTTTTGGATCTCAATACAATGTTCTCCCCCTCTCTTGTGGAGATCTATTCGATGTAATCTTCTTTTTGCGGTGTGTTTGTTGAGACCGATGAATTGTGGGTTTATGATCCAGCTTATCTATGAACAATGTTTGATTCTTCTCTGAATTCTTTTATGTATGATTGAGTTATCTTTGCAAGTCTCTTCGAATTATACGTTTGGTTTGGCCAACTAGATTGGTAGTTATTGCAATGGGAGAAGTGTTTAGCTTTGGGTTCAATCTTGCGGTGTCCTTACCCAATGACAGAAAGGGTTGCAAGGCACGTATTGTATTGTTGCCATCGAGGATAACAAGATGGGGTTTTTATCATATTGCATGAATTTATCCCTCTACATCATGTCATCTTGCTTAA
>NW_025237995.1:0-4429 GCF_018294505.1 Triticum aestivum
GAGAATCCTAGAGGATACCGTTCCATCCAAGGAGGAGCACCAGCCCGAGGTGCCATCGCTTCCCAAGGTGGAGCTGCCACCGTTCCCAGAAGTGCACATGCCACCTAAGCCTGAGCTGCCCAAGGTGGAGCTTCCGCCGGTCCCTGAGGTGCACCTGCTACCCAAGCCGGAGCTGCCCAAGGTGGAGCTGCCGCCTGTCCCGGAGGTGCACATGCCACCCAAGTCGGAGTTGCCCAAGGTGGAGCTGCCGCCGAAGCCCGAGATGCCCAAGGTGGAGCTTCCACCAAAGCCCGAGATGCCCACTGTTCCCGTGTTCCACTTCCCAAAGCCGGAGATGCCGAAGGTGGAGTTGCCGCCGATGCCTGAGATGCCCACTGTTCCTGGGATCCACTTCTTGGAGCCGGATGCCAAGCCATGAGAACCGCCCTTACCAACATTGTTATTTCGTTCTTTCTTGCTCGTACTTGTACCTGTTGTTGTGTTGTGTCGATGATCTGATTGCTTAGTTGTGGTTTTCAGCAAGTGTTGTGACTGATCTGCTTATATATTGGTATATACGAGAAATATGCTTTCGCACCCTTTTGTCATAAGAGCATTTCAAAAGCATGCATGCTTCTAAGTTTTCACCGTAAGCTTCATTTGCACCTATCCATTTCCCATCGACAAAACTTAAAACTATATAAATACATTTTTCTCTTCAACCTTAAGTTGTCCTAGCTTTAGTACCTGATATGAGGACGCATAAATTGTAATCATTAAGTTTGCGTCAACGGTCTGAAACACTAGTGATCCAGAGAGTGTCGATAGGGTGTCAGTCAAAGTTTTAAGTAGCCAGCTATAGCCCAGTTATAGCGGTTTGAACAGGTGCCGCTATGTGGCATAGCCCGCTAAACTTGCAAAATAGCCGGCTATAGCCTCGCTATAGCTGATTTGAAGGGTCGCCGCTATTTGCCGTAGCCCGCTATTTAAAACACTGGTGTCACTAGAGCAGCTAACTAGTGCATGCATGACTACTATCGAGCGAACGGGCGTGGCAGAGATCCGGGTGTCATGTGTCAACATAGACAACGTTGATGGGGGGTGTCCGACAACTTTCTTTTACTTTCATCCGAATGTGTGCACTTCAGTTGGCAAATACGTTCAAATTGTTCTATAGGATGAAACCGACATGTCGACAAATATTCAAAAAGGAAAATAATAATACAACAGACAACCAAACCAACATTACAAGTATCCAACTCTACAAAATATTGACCAGAGACGCCAGGCGCCGTGAACAAATCACTAGTTAAGCGATTGAGCAAGCAAACTATAACCAGGGTTTGAAGCTCGAAAATAATTATAGGGACAAATAGGCAACGACCAACTTTAGGACCTCTAGGCGGCAGTGCGGACCACACGCGTTTTGGTTCAAATACTGAACTCAAATATTCGGATTTTCATATTTGTTAATTTTCATCTAGGTGAGAATTAGAGAAGTCTCATCTAACTCCTACACTATTTTTCCCGCAAAAAAACTCCTTCACTAATTAATTAACCGAACAAAAAAATAAAAGAAAAAAATCCCCATGAATCTCCAAGTAAAATCCAACAATGTGGGAGTTAGATAAAACATAATTGTTTTTCATCTAGATGAGATGTAGATTGAATTTTCACTACCTCGACTAATCGGATCACATGTAGGAAAAATATGATGACCGAACATTTACGTGCTAGTATTTTAGCATAACCACTCAAGGCCCCGCCGATCGTCAAGCTCGTATGAGGGAGAAGAAAGAAAAGGGAAGAGTCTGGTTGGCAGCCGCAACGACCATTGCTAATGTACTTGTGTTCTCTGCGATCTGATGGTCTTTCCTTAACAAGGCGTTTCGATCGTCTTAGTAGCTGGCCTAATTAACAATTGTTTATGATCCTCAACTTCAGCCGTACAGCCCAAGAGAACTATCTCAGCCTCTCTTCACCCAAATCCTAAGCAACTTTGACTAGAAGTTAAAGTGCACAGATCAACTTGGCCTGGAAGTGTACACCAGTAGTTGAACAACTTTGTTGCAAAGCCTCACACTGCGTGCATTGTTGAACTCTATAAGTAGAACGTGAGACATGCTATCTATCACACATCAAAACCGCACCACGAGAGCTAGCTAGAAGCGTAGAACAACCATAGGCGTCCAGAAAAATGGCTTCTAGAAACACCGTTGTATTCCTCCTCGGACTGTTCCTCTCGTCCGTCGCGATGAGCAACGCGGCAAGAATGCTAGAGGAGGAGATGGCTCTGTCCAAAGGCGAGGAGCACCAGCCCGAGCTGCCAACGCTGCCCAAGGTTGAACTGCCACCATTCCCGGAGGTGCACCTGCCACCTAAGCCTGAGCTGCCCAAGGTAGAGCTGCCGACATTTCCGGAGGTGGACCTGCCACCCAAGCCCGAGATCCCAACGTTCCCGGAGGTGCACCTTCCAGCCAAGCCTGAGCTGCCCAAGGTGGAGCTACCACCAAAGCCCGAGATGCCTACCATCCCCGAGTTCCACTTCCTTGAGCCGGAGGCTAAGCCATGAAAATTGTCTTCTCTTTGTTTGCGCTCCTACATGTATCCGTTGGTCGTGTTGTGTCTTTGTGTGATTTCTGGCGAGTCTTTGTGTGATGTGAAGTGCTTATCTATGACGTCTATTTGTGGATGGAATGTACATGTACAAATGCATGTTTATGAAAAATAGAAGTGTTGATCTCATTTGTTTCCCCTTCTCTCTTAAAAACATTTGAAAATCTTAGGTCATACTATTTATTATCAATAATTCTCACCGACATATTTCTTTTCACTTCATATTCTTTCACCTGCAAACCATCGCACACACTACTAACTCTAAGATGCAATATTTGCAATGCATGCAATGTCCTTTGAGTTTGCTATGCAGGATTTTGGGGTTATTTTGAAATTCCTAGCGATCATATAAATAACCTACATGGCCACAAAGGCCTCGGTCCTACCACAAACTCAATGACTGTGGACCACAATCCACATATTGACCGATATACAAGCTAATATAAAATGCACAATATTCCAAAACAACACCTTAAAAATGGAATCGTCGTTGGCACGTCAATGTTGGACGGTCCAAGCAAATGCGAACAGGGGACAATCACCCCCGAAGCAAAACTTCAAGCTAACACCTTTAGTAAGAAAATGGCATGTGGGCGTGCGTCGACGTTGCCTGGTCTAGCCGATGGTGAATCATGGTTTTCACTAGGATGGTTTACAACCTGCATGTCAATCGCCAATGTCACCGTCCAGGCTACTAGCCTGCTCACATAGAATTATTCGGCCAATTAAGATTTCGCCGGAAGAGAAGCGCCATCATGTTGTTCCTGGTACTGTTGTTCTACTCTCTCGTTGATGGTAGACATGCACACCACAATAACACCTAGAAGCCCCTGTCACCATGTGTGCCACACAGACGCCATGGCCTGCTTGATCCTAGTTTCGTCTGTGGTTGAGCCACATCCGGCTAGCTGCCACAAGCGATGCCCGTCGACCTGCAAATTCGCGGTTCCATGCACACCTAACCACCACGGCCGTGCCATCACGTCATCAATCCCGTGTTGCATTGCAAGCCTAGAGAGCCTGCCGCCGCATCTTCGTTATAGCTGGTAACACGACAATCCCTCTTAACACCTCAGAACACCGCACCTCGACTACTATGCCTCCATGCTGGCGGGTTGCTGCAACCGGACCCTCATCTGTGTGCAGTCGAGTAGTCTCGAGCCACTCCACGCCTAGAGAGAGAAAAGCGGCCCTGTAGTCGCCAACGCCATGTGGGCTTTGCTCACCCTTCAACACTGACGAGGGACAAACGGAGCGAGATGGGGAGGTGAAGGCCGTCGGCTAGGGTTTCTTCTAGGTTACCCGTGGTGAGACCGACACAAGAGTTACCTAATGTTGCTATGGTAGCATGACCTGGAGTCGCCCGCCTTTAGAACTAGATGCTTCACCATTTTTATTTTTATTTCTATGAATGCTTCACCAAATGTTAAGTACGTGCTATAATACACACGCTTAAGTTTAACAGTTAGTGTAATGACACGAGGTTTAACAAACTGAATGGCCGGTAACCAAGAAGAAGCAGTCACATTATCGATAATGATGTCAATGTGCTACCTCGACGAGGCATTTCATGCAGTATTGTGTGTGGGGTATTTTATGTGTATCACTTAAAGATTTGCGACAGTTTTCCCTCAGTTTTTCATTAATTAATTTAGCAATTCTTTTTTCTTAATGAATCGAAACATGGAAAAGAAACACTGCACGTGGTCACCTCTGGGAAATGCAACATGGCTGTTAAGTTCCAGTGCATCGTTTTTAGCTATATACTCACTCGTTTTGTGGCCAAAGGCCATGTTGACACTTGCGTGCTCTTATCGAAAAAGACTTTCGCCCC
>NW_025237996.1:0-4429 GCF_018294505.1 Triticum aestivum
TTAATTATTCACACATACACATGTATATACATATACAATTTCTCCTACATATGTTGCCTTTGGTGCCTCCGGAGCACGATGACAAGTGGTTCATGGGGGCGGTAGCGGGTAATAGTATTCTCCTTTGGGATCTATGACCTGGTCGAGCAAAAATCCGGCTATTTCCTCTTGAAGTGCTTGTATGCGGTCCGATGGTAGGAGCTTATCCCGCACCGATCTGAACTGTTAAGAAGGAGATCAATATGCATGTGTGTTAGTTGTGTGACTAGATATCGATAATGGTGTGAATAGTATTCTGACAAACGTACCCAGTCCTGTCTATCAGATCTGCTACTTTCGCACGTCATCATGCGAATGTTCTCGCAAACGTAGAATGCACACAGATTATTCCCCGGCGCCTGCCTCAGGGCCTTTACAAGAATGGAATTGAATCAGATAATGATTAATCAAGCATGATAATTAATTAATGATATTGAAACAAGAATTAAAGAGATGGTAGCTAGCTAGTGCTACTTAATTACTTACCAAGGGTCGATGCCAAAACAACTTTTTTGGTCACGTGCCTGGAGTCACCTTGATGAACTTTGCCCATGCCCTGCCCGCCGGCAAAGAAAATTAATAAAGGGGTTATTAAATAGTTCAAATCAGGAAATGACGAATTAATAATTAATAGGCCGAGATATATTTAATAATGATTGAAATTACCTGTTGACTATCCCCTTCATGACGGTGTAGTCTTTATCTTCTTTATTTAGTCAGTCCAGTAATTCAACTTTTCCTTCCTCAACTTTAATGTCTAACAAGACCCAGTGCCAACTGCATACGCACACGTTTGCATGTCTTAATTAAGCGGGCATGTGCATAAAATTAATCAACTACCGTAAACCGTATACACTTAATTATTAACATCTAGCTAGCTAGTAAGCAAAAATAGAATTTATAGTACAAGACAGTGTGACTCACGAGAAGTTGTAAGGAAGTTGTATATCTTCATTGGTATTGAGGCACTTCAAGAACTCAAGCATGCTTTCCTCTACAGCAGCTTGACAATGTTCAATCTCCCATATGTCCTGATTAATGGTATTTGGGTCAATGAACCCAACGCCATAGCGTCCAGCTTTTTTCATTTCATACATCTTCATCCTGCATATAATACCACAGAAAAAGAATATAGTGAGGATAATTACATGTAATGATTGATGGAAATTATCACTACATAACTAGCTTGAGACTTAAATTACAGAAAGAAATCACTTACAGACAATAGCAACTGACGATAGACTTGTCGAGTGCGTCTTGATTGTATAACTGAAATAGTTCTGGATACTCAATGGTCAGAGCTTTATCATGGTAATAATGCTCATGCTTGACATTCACCATGAGGGACTCTCGATTGGAAATCTTGGTGATGTTCATGTACCATTGATGCAATTGATACATTCTCGTTGGTAGGTCCTTGACCTTGTCTGGATGGACCAAAGGTTTGCCCGGACATATTGCCATGCTATTTCCGATTCTTTAAGCGTAGGCATGGGCTCGATTTCGAGGAGTTGTCCAACAGAGATATTGAGCATTTGAGCCTACATTATATGATCCTCTGTTATTACCACATCGCCATGCTGGGGAACGTTAACGGTTTGCCCACAATAATATTTGTCGCGCGTACTACTCCTCTCATGTGTTGTTGGCATAACAAGCAGGTGGATCGCTTGCGCCGCCTGTTCTCCCAACTGGGGAACGGTTTTCCCGCATTTTTTGCCAGCTGCTTGTTGGATCGAGCTTGAGCTCGCTTCCTTCTGTAGTCGTGCTCGATGTGCCTTCCTGATTTGGCGCTCATAGTCCGGGTCAACAAGCTTGGGAGCTGGTTCTCTAGCCATACGAATGAAGTGGTCAATTACTTTCTCAGGCACTTTCTCCTTTGGCGGCGGTGCCGGTTTCGGTCCTAAATGGACGTCCAATTGGGCTTGCACTATGGTTGTGTTTTGCTCCTTAGTCATGTCGTAAGGCCTCTGAGGAAGAGGAGCGAGGCTTGGACCATATTTATATCGCTTGCCTCCACCTGTACTTCCTGAACTACCTCGACTCGTACTGCTACGCACCAAAGCTGCGGGATGTCTCTTCCGCGATTGCTGAGACGGCGGAGACGGCTGACGTGGAGTTGGACCAGGAGAAGTGGCCTGACGATGTGTCGGACTTGAAGCATGAGGTGTGGCCTGACATGGTGTCGGACTTGAAAACGGAGAAGTGGCATGACGCTGTGCCAGGCTTGAAACCGGAGGAGTCAGCTCACGCGTTCGGGGACTTGGAGGAGGTGGCGGACTTCGAGGAGGAGTCAGCTCACGCGTTCGTGGACTTGGAGGAGCGGGAGTCTGCTGACTCGGTGGCGGACTTCGAGGAGGAGTCGGCAGACGACGCGGTGTCGGTGGACTTCGAAGATGATGCAATCCTTTCTCCATAGGATGATACAATGTATGGCCTCTCCCAGTGTGCGCTCGTCTTCACCTCCAGGAATGTCAGGCGTTAGCCCGAATAGGGGTCCACCACTTCATCAACCATGACACGAGCATAGCCCTCTGGAATCGGGATGCAATGGTAGGTTGCTTCGGGGGTAACTGGAAAAGCAACGCCATCTGCCACCTTCATGGATATGTTCTTCATTTTGGAGTGTAGCTCACAGTTAGTGTTCTCTATGATGTCATCCACAGGGTATGAATCCAGCAGTGTGTTGCCCGGGGCAGAACCAACGCTGCTTCTCGGCATGGATGGGACGGTGCTATCCAATGCTGGACGATCATCTGCTTGCTGCTGCCACTGCTGAGACCCCCTTTCCTGGCTAAGTGAGTCGATCTGCTGTTGCTGCCGCTAGAATTTGAGTGCTAGGTCCGTGTGCCTTGCTTCTAGGCCTTGAAGGCATTCTGCGTCCTGCTTCCTCTGCTCCCCCTCCAGCTTCCTTTTCTTCTCCTCCTCCATCTTCCTTCTTGCACGGCTCCTGTAGTCCTCGTTCCAGTCTGAAAAGCCCTCATACCATGGAATAACGCCCTTGCCTCGTGTTCTTCCCGGGTGTTCAGGATTTCCCAGGGCGCGCGTAAGCTCGTCGTTCTCTCTGTTGGGCGTGAACACCCCCCTTTGAGCTTCATCTATTGCGTCAATTATCTTTTGTTCGGCTCCTTTTAGACTTGCCTTCCGCGAAACTTCGCCTGTCTTCGGGTCCAACGCTTCCCCATGCGCATAGAACCAAGTTCTGCACTTGGGGGGCCAGTGCCGGGTAACCGGAGTGACCCCTGCATCCTCCATCTCTTGCTCAGACTTATCCCACTTAGGCAATCCCACCGCGTAGCCACCTTGGACCAGCATATGGAACTGCGTCTTTCTTGCGGCATTTGCCTTGTTTTTCATCGACCGTTCCTTAGATACTTCTGAATCCTTGAAGGTCACAAAATCGTCCCAGTGCTCTCTTTGCTTCTCCAGTGTTCCCTTGAAATCTGGAGTCTTCCTTTCATTAGCGAGGTAGTTGGCCCATACAGTTTTCTTGTGGGTGTTGAATGCAATTGCCATCTTCTTAAGAGCAGCAGCCTTGACTTTCTCCACATCTGCTTCAGTGAAATGATCTGGTAGGGTGAAATGTTCCATCAGAGATTTCACAAGGTCTTTTTTGGCTCTGTCGTCGACCCCAAGTAACATCTGGACGTTTAGTCTTAGGCTCTTTCCATTCTTGAATGGAGATCGGGAGTTTGTCCTTCACAAGAACTCCGCACTGACGAGTCCACTTGTTCGCAATGTTCTTAGGCGTGAGGGGTTCGCCACTAGGTTTGATGGATTCGATGTGGTACTTTACACCATCCTTCAACAATCTGCCCGGTCCTCACTTTGTCTTGCTGTCTGTAGAAGCAGATTTGCTCGATCCGGAGGGCTGAAAGAAGAAAGATCGATTCGTTAGTATATCTTCAATAAAAAAACATGTGATGATCACCATGATGCATGCTTATATAAATATACCTCACCAGTAGTGTTTGTTATTTGAAAATCTGCATTGTCTGTGTCATCATAAACATTGTCTGTGTCATCATAATCATAATCATAATCATAGTTCATGACTTCATCAGCTCGGTCGACGAGATCGAATATCTTTTCATCACCCTCTCCGGTAATGTTCAGATATTGGGAGCCGTCATCTGCTTCATTCAGATCATCTAGCCTGTGAGGGCTGCGTATGATGTCGAACAATTCCTCTTCTCTCTCTGCCGGTATTGTCCGCCATAGCTTTTACTTTACTAATACAGAAGAAATATAAAACAATTTAGTATTCAAATTACAATGCATGGATGCAATTAATCAATAAGGAAAAACTGAATCTCGAATACATCGTCTCGAATATATAATCTCGAATACATCATCATCTTAATATATATAATCTCGAATACATCGTCTC
>NW_025237997.1:0-4429 GCF_018294505.1 Triticum aestivum
CAGCAGGCCGTTGATGCTCTGCTTTTACACGACGACAGACGTCGCAATTAGCAATATACTGAGCAATTTCTCTCTTCATCCTAGTCCACCAGAACCTCTGGCGTAGGTCCTGATACATCTTAGTACTACCGGGATGAATGGTGAGAGGAGATTCATGAGCTTCCTTAAGGATCAAACGCCTCAGGTTTCGCACTTTGGGAACCACTAGTCGATTCCCGAAGTATACGACCCCTTGATCATTAATGGAGAAGCAATTCGCAATTCCTTTCTGAATGTTTCTCTTGATGCGGGAGATTCCCGGATCTACCTTCTGTGCTTTGATAATCTGATCCGTAAGGGTAGGTTTTGCCACCAAAGTGGAAAGAAAACCTTGAGGTACAATGTGAAGGTTAAGCTTCCGAAATTCCTCATGGAGAAGCGGTTGACTTTGTTGTAACATCAGGTTGTTACAATAAGATTTACGACTTAGCGCATCAGCCATGACGTTGGCTTTCCCTGGGGTGTAGGTTATTCCTAGGTCGAAGTCTGTGATCAATTCAACCCAACGTCTTTGCCTGAGGTTCAGATCCGGTTGGGTGAAGATGTACTTCAAACTTTGGTGATCAGTGAATATTTCGCAACGATTACCGAGGAGGTAATGTCGCCAGGTCTTAAGTGCATAGACTACAGCTGCAAGCTCTAGATCATGAGTAGGATAATTCTCCTCGTGTGGGTGCAATTGCCGTGAAGCGTAGGCAATTACGTGTCGATCTTGCATGAGAATGCAACCTAGTCCTTGTCGCGAGGCGTCGCAGTAGATAACAAAATCCTTGGAGAAGTCTGGCGGTACCAGTACGGGAGCAGAAGTCAGGCGTCTTTTCAGTTCCTGAAAGCTGTGCTCACATTGTGGAGTCCATTCAAACTTTTTATCTTTCTTGAGGAGTTCGGTTAGAGGTTTAGCAACTTTGGAGAAGTTTTCGACAAAGCGACGGCAATAGCTCGCTAAGCCCAGAAAGCTCCGAACTTGCTTGACCGATTCAGGTGGAGTCCAATTAAGGACGGCTTGAACTCGCTCAGGGTTAACAGCAATACCTTTACCAGATATTACATGACCCAGATAGGTCACTTCTGACAACCAGAATTCACATTTATAAAATTTGGCATAAAGGCGATGCTCTCGAAGTTTCTGCAACACTAGCCTTAGATGTTCGGTATGTTCTTCCTCGTTCTTGGAGTAGATGAGTATATCATCGAGGTAAACCACGACGAATTTATCCAAATACTCCATGAAGATTGAGTTCATTAACCGAGAAAAGGTGGCTGGAGCGTTGGTTAAACCGAAGGACATGACGGTGTACTCGTATTGGCCATAACGAGTAACAAAGGCCGTTTTAGGAATGTCCCCGTTTCTGATTTTGATTTGATGGTAGCCCAACCTCAAATCCATCTTGGAGAAGACTGAGGATCCAGCGAGCTGATCGTACAGGTCGTTGATCCTGGGAAGCGGATATTTGTTCTTGATTGTGACCAAATTGACAGGTCGGTAATCTACAACCATCCGGTCCGTACCATCCTTCTTCTTGACGAATAGGACGGGGCAAGCCCACGGAGAAGAGCTAGGTCGGATGAAACCCTTTTTCAAGGACTCATCGAGTTGTTTCTTAAGCTCGGCTAGTTCTAGTGGTGCCATCTTATAAGGTCTTCTAGCAATCGGAACGGTTCCTGGAATGAGGTCTATTACGAACTCAACATCCCTGTCAGGTGGAACACCTGGCAATTCCTCTGGAAAGACATCCGGGAAGTCACGGACTACCGGAATGTCCTCAAGGTCTGGCAAAGGGCTGGCGTTAAGAGAATATAACTGTCGCTTGGCTAATCGGGTCAAGACATTGACTATCTTCCCCGAAGGATGGGTGAGTTGAACAGTCCTAGAGAAGCAATCAATTTTGGCTTGATGAGCCGACATCCAGTCCATACCCAGAATGATATTAATATCTGAAGATTTAAGGGCTATCAAAGACGCGAGGAAAACAAGTCTGTCGACTTGGATTTCATTTCCATAACTTACCCTAGAGGTCTGCCATCTAGACCCGGGAGTAGAAATTTCCATAGTGGATGGCATGTCACAGAATGCAACGTTATGCAAACGAGCATAATTTTCGGATATAAAAGAATGAGAGGCTCCTGTATCGAAAAGAACAGATGCCGGGTGGCAATTAACAAGAAGCGTACCGAGAACGACGTTGGGATCCTCTTGAGCTTCTTCGGCAGAGATACAGTTGACATGGCCACGTGAAGCGGTGACCGGTCTGGCGTGAAATATTTTTCCTGTCGGCTTGCCACGGCCAACAGCTTTAGCAGATTGATTGGGGTTGGTCTGGGGACACTCACGCATATAGTGACCAGATTCCCCACACTTGAAACAAGTCACGGAACTGGTACGTGGAGGAGCATTGTTAGTTGGACCCCCATAGGGCTTGGCCGGTGCAGACTGTTGAACAGGGCGAGGCGCCTGGAAAGATGGCCTCGGTGTGAACCTGGGTGGCAGGGCGGTGTTGGGTACCCACACGCGGCGCTTCTGAGGACCAGCACCGGATGAGGAACCCATGTCGCGGCCATGCTTGCGTGTTGCATCATAGTCAGTCTGACCAGTTTCAGCACTGATGGCTTTATTGACAAGTTTCTGAAAAGATGTGCACTCATGCAGACGGAGGTCGCGGCGAAGCTCAGGACTAAGTCCCTTACGGAACCTTGCTTGCTTCTTGGCGTCAGTAGAAACTTCCTCGGTTGCATATCGTGCGAGATTACCAAACTCCCTGCTATAAACATCCACAGAAAGTCGGCCTTGGGTGAAATTGCAGAATTCCTCACGTTTACGGTCCATGAGACCCTCCGGAATGTGATGTTCACGGAAAGCCTCGCTGAATTCAGCCCAAGTAGTGACATGGTCTGCTGGGCGCATAGCTCCATAATTCTCCCACCATAGACTGGCGGGGCCTTCAAGATGATATGCAGCAAAGGTGACCTTGTCAGCCTCCGCTACCAGCGCGGAACGCAGTTTGTGAGAGATACTGCGAAGCCAGTCATCAGCGTCGAGAGGCTCGACGGAGTGGTGGAACGTGGGTGGATGTAATTTGATAAAATCACTGAGTGACACCACGTTAGTCCTCTGATGGTGTGCCGTGTTCTGTTCAATACGCTCTAACAAACGGTTGGTCTCCCGCTTGTTTCTCTCAGCTTCCATCATAACCTCGGCTAGTGAAGGAGGATGAGGCAGATTTGCATCCCTGGCTTCACTGCCTTCGGCCTGCTCTTGAGAAGCAGGGTTAGCGCGCGTGTTGACCATCCTAGGTAAACAAGACAATGATTTAGTCAGGATGATAAAATTCCGACATAGGATAAAAATGTAAGGAATAACTCGAAATGCAAGATGATCATCCGTATGACATGGTAGATACAGAAACTGCTTCTTTATTCCATCGTCATACACACCATACAGGGTTTAGTACAAGACCAAACGAAGTACTATTATGGTGAAAAGAGGATTACATCTCATCGGAGGCATCCCAAGCTCATATACATTATTTTTCTACACCTCCGGAAAGAGTACAAACTAGGTCATATCCCCCGAGTCACGCGGGATGATAGATGACACAGCTAGTGCGAACTAGTGATACTACCACTAACTCAGACCGATCCGTAGTAGTCCTCGTAGAAGTCACCTCCATAGCCTGGGAGCTCAACATGATCATCCGGAAACAGACGATCTCGCGGAGCTTGTGGACCATAGGGGCTAGGATGAGGCCTTGGACCAACAAACGGTGGCCTGCGGGGACCGCGAGGTGGGGTGATGCCTCCTACATCACGCCAAACCATCACGTCTGGCAGAGCAGATCTCACAGGATAGAGATCGCGCATATCTGAGAATCCAGCTTGCACCGCCGGTGCGAACCGAGTCAAAGTGGCCCAGTGGTCAGCACGGGTATTGAAAAGCTCTAACCTCAAGGCCCGATTTTCACGGTCCTTATCCTCGAGCATCTCAGCAGTGGTGCGAGTCCGTGAATCCTCCTGAGTGGGGTCAGCATAAATAGCCTGGAGATACCCTTGTGCTCCCGGAAGTGATCCTGGCATATACCGGAAATCAGAGTCCCGAAATATACCAGATCTGACTCGCATAATGGTCATCATAGAGTAGGCGGCGTCCTGCACCGCCATCTCAATAGTAACCCCGAGTCCATAGGAGCAGTGAAGAGGCTCGGTGGATCCAGGATAAGATGGAAATATCCTGACAGTGCAGAGATACTGGCTTTGATTAAAGTCTCGGAATTGCTCTTCGACCGTGTACTCAGGATACCAGCGGTATCCAGCCTCAGTCATTACCCTGACCAACTTGGCAGTATGGCCAGGTACATCTAGGCATCGAGTCAGGCGAACCACTTGATTGAGGTCG
>NW_025237998.1:0-4428 GCF_018294505.1 Triticum aestivum
TCATACTAGATTTACTAAAAGATTAAGTCGACATTATTTCTTTCACTTTTTTGTATAATCCATTGTGCACACAATAGTGGGTCGGATGATTGATTTCACTGGAATTTGCGCGTACTCAAGTCATGGCTGATGCAAAGTTAATTTACAGTTTTCTTTTGCTGCTATTCAGTACTTCATAAATCTATTTTGCGTAATTGATTGAATGGATTTTCTTTTGTGGTTTCATATGATGAGTTTGTCAAGATCCGGATTAAGTATACGCATGTGGTATTAGGTATCACCTGCTATTAAATAACATTCATGCATCAAATGTAGTGATATTGATTCATTTCTTAATACTTCATCAATTTTGCAAATGTCAGAGATAATTGAAGGTGGTATATATGTCCGCTATATAACCACTACGACACAAATATACTATTAGAGATGTGTTCTCCAACTGACAAAAGACATCTTGATACAACATAGGAGGCTTAGAATTATTTCTAAGAAGATTAATCGTGCTTTGCACGTGCAAACTTACTAGTAGTTAATAAGATCAGATGCGTGTTAATCACTAATACTCTCCAAACGTGCATCTGCTTTCAGTGCTCGCTGCTACCAAGATACTGGAAGACGGGTGCACCAAATACATACGCATGGATATATTTGATATATGAGAACAAAGGTACTAAAAGAAAATCACTTGTATAGTTTTATAAACAGAAGGGTCGCACCACGTCGGTCTTATCAAAGTATCACTAGGATTCAAAGTTATTCTCACATAATTATGATGGCACACATTATCTTTTCCTTATCAAATGGAGTCCAAACTACTGTGCGAGGCGACCAAATCAGGCCCCAGCATTGCAACCCTACCACCATGGCAAGGAGGACAACAAGACCTTCACACAAGATGGTCATCAGCCCAGCATTTCAACACTACCACCATGGCAAGGAGGACAACAAGACCTTACAAACAAGATGGTCATCAGCCGAGGCCACCGTCATGGCATGAACGCCGATATAACTCCGCCACCACCCGATGGCCAATATCAAACCTTACCAAATCTGGCACCATATGCATAGGCGGGTTATAGCAAAGTGGGTACTCAAAGAGAAACAAATCCATCATGTGACCAACAATAATTTTGGCAGTCTACACATCAAAAGATATCTACTACAACAGGCCGGACTTCCTTTGACTGCATCTTTAACAGACAATATTATAAGACAAAAATGCGCATGTCCTAATCCTCAGCAATGTTACATGCCAAACTCTACATTGGTTCATCCCACAAGATCTAAAAGAAAAACAGTAATATGCATATATTTCTCCAAAAATATATGCATCCCAGGAGCCAAGATCAAAAGAAAGTTTGACACCCTTCAACTATATCAAGGGGAAATATTACATTACACTACAGTACTTCTGTTTCAAGTCAAGTACTACCCATGCAAAAGATTGCAGCAAGGAAGAGGATCAACTCTTCACTCGTGCCTGTGATCACTAAGTAGGGATGTCCCCCTACTTTTCCTTGACAGCCCAGATCGTCACACCACGTAGCCAGCCACTTCAGCTTGACAAGCACCAGGACACTCCGACGAGAGTTGTGGGTTGCCAAGACCAACCTCTTCATACATCACGATGAGTTGCTGCAAAACATCCCAGACAACGAGGAAGATTAAATAAGGAATGCGTCAAAAACATTCAAGAGAAATGCATAGTTCCACATGATGTACCATTATTTTTGTAGTAACTAGGAAAAATCACCGTTTCAAACATATAATCAGTTTTGACATGCCATTCAACACGCTTCAACTTTTCTTTTACAGCTAACCAAATACCCAAGCTGAGAATCAGATAGAGCCAAAGGCATTTTATGTACATCAACACAAGTCATTCATACATGAGACATTTATAGCGAGCTTCTTTAGGGAAAATATGCATATACCTATGTAAAAGGACCTGACAGAACAACAAAATGAAGAAGCTACAGTTTTTTAGTGCAGTGTTGACAGTACCAGTAAAAATATGTGTTTCTTTCATATCAAGTTCTACACAGTAGACAGCAGCATGCCAAGATCCTAAATAAGTACCAAACCCCAACAATTATCATATACAGTAGCACAGTGGGCTAACAAGCAAAGCACGGGGACAAAAATTTCAACAACAGGATCGTCACAATCAAAAGATTGTGGTGGCCAAAAGATCGCCACACCACTGACAGCATGACCACATAACCAAGCCTTCGATCATTGGCTCGATGCCAGCAACACAATCGGACATGGCTCGGTAGCCAGATCATCTAAGGGCACAGAGACAAGGAGACCAGGGACTTGCCAGAATAGATGATGTGGTGGTCACCACTGCAACAGTTGCAGCCAAACCATTGTCATCGCGCTGCTGGGAACCAAGGTATATGTGTGTTATGTTTGCGTTACTTTCGATATCCCATTGTTGTCGAACTTGCCGAGACTCGCGAAGGTGACCAGAACATCAGCAGTGCCCTACAATCGAGAGGAGCAACTTATCAAATTTAAAATCTCAAAGGGTGAGGTAAACCAGCACATGGAGTATTTTTCTGAAATCAGAAATGGACGCACACTGTTGCGGCTATCTTGCAGTGGGTTCTTGAGCAAATCTTACCCTTGGATCAAACGATTACCCACCGGAAAAGAGGGCATAAGTACATGTAAGATACTGCAATTAACAAACAGGGAAAGCATGGAAAATAAACGAACACTATAACTTGCCATGGCACGATGGCCAGCATAAGATTCACCATGGCTTGATTACCGTGGGCTGCAAGCACTTGCATGAGAGAAAGAGCAGAGTGGAAGCAAGAGTGGAAGAACTTGTTCACTGGAGGCACAGCGGAAGCCGAGCCGGACGACGGAGGAGGGAAGCATTGACAGGAATGACCTGAAGATACACAGGCGAATTAGATATAGTATCAAATAGGATATACAGGAATGACAAGGATATCAGAAAAATTATAGTTCTGCTAAAGTAGCAGTGTTTGTTCATTCTGCTGTGTGGCTGTCCTAAACAAAGCCCCCTCGAAAAATTCAAAATAAAATAGTATCATGCGATTCAAAGAAGGGGAGGTACAATTAAAAGCTAGAGGTGCTATGAAAAGCACTGGAGTAAAAGATTGAAGATCATATTTGAACCTGCCAATTTATATGAAACCTAAAGGACAACCCTTGATGAGGAAGTGCACTGTTTGGGTACCTAGGACAGAACCATGGCAGAATTTGACAGATGTACAGGAACCCAGGAATCAAACAATCATATCATGACTGCTAGATAAAAAACAGAGCTAAAAATCCACTAGAACGGTGACACTAGCAATTGCACCAGAATCATGACGAGAGGCACAAGTGTTTGGCATCACAGGTCACAGCTAGCACAACAAAAAATTGCCATGGCATGACCATGACTCAGTGTGGATGGCCGTGGGCAGCAGAAGAGAAAGCACAAGGAGGAGAGGGATGGCATGGCTTACCTAGCCCGGAGCCGGAGACGAAGTGGTCACTGGAGCGCATTCAACGGAGGAGATGAGGCATGGGAGAACCCTGCTGTTTGGCGTTCACGTCACTGTAATCCATCCTGGAATTCAGGACATGATAGTGTGCTCATTTACATGAGTAACTCAACTAGATATAATGAAACTGAAGATTTTAATTAAGCAGTGTTGCATACCGGACGACAAAGAATGAATAACTATCTAGATCGAGATGGGTAGGTCTGGACATGGGCTTCATCGTTCTTGAAGAAGCATCATCCGACAGACCCCTGTAAGGTTGTCGAGATGAGCAAGATCCACTCTTTCTATCTTCAAGAGAGGCGGGCATGAGAACAGGGCAGAGAGGAACGAATGGGCTTACGCATACAGGAGTCGATTTTGTCTACCGGAGGCAAAGGGGAGCCGAGCCGCGCGTCGGTGGAGAGCCGCAAGGGTGCCGGCAACAGCAGGTCCATCCAACGGAAGACACAGACTGAGGCCAAGCCTTCCAGCACACACCTTGCATGTAAGAGATGGTAAAGTAATTTCAGATCTTCCATTATTGGAGTGCACTGTTGTACCAACAACCATCAGCCAAGACTGAACCTGGAGCATATATATGACAAATCTCACTCACAGCCAAGTCAAGAATAGTTCTTGAGTAGCAATTGTTATGTGGTAGAGGCTCAAGTAACAATGAAGACATTTATGTTTGTGTCTTAGAAAAGAAAGATGAGTTGTTTCTTCCACCAAGATTTTAGCGGTACAAGCAAATATGTTGAAGGAAGCAATAACGATGTGAAAAAAATCTCTCGCGTCCCTGCTGCATGTAAACCAGATATCATCCGTGCAACACTTGGCATCACTAAACTTCAAATGTAGCTGACAATAGTAGTAGGATCTGATCCTACATGAAGAAGCTCAACAAATATGGAAC
>NW_025237999.1:0-4428 GCF_018294505.1 Triticum aestivum
CACGCCCGAGCGAGGGCGCCGGCGGCGTGGAGAAGACGGAGCCGATGCTCCTTGTCCCGATCGGAGCCGGAACGGAGACGGCATCGAGCGGGAGGTTGAGCAGAGCCGCAAGAGAGGCCGGGAGGAAGCCCGCAGCAGTGGAACCGGTGGTGGCGGCGCTCGACATGGCGGCGGCGCGATCGGTGGCGCGGCGGCGGCGGTGAAGGCGGCGGCGGCTGCGGCGGCGGTGCGGGTATTAGGGTTTAGAAGCGGAAGCGATCGTAACCTAGCGTGATACCATGTAAGACAATAAGTTTTGGGAACCAGCACAACCCTCTAGGGGTGGCTTATCTCATTATATATAATGGTTGTGTTACAATACGTACATAGGTACAGAAGTTATACATAGTCTAACATCGGGCCTTGTCCGAATCTGTTCAAGGAGCTCCAGCCGGTTGTCCGACATTAAAAATGGGTGGCTCCTCACCCGGCACCGTGGGGACATGGCTACTTGACAGATGGGGAGTGGAAAGTGGCGGCGGCGGCGGAGAGGCGGAGGAAAATGTGGACGGTAGGGTTTCTGTACCGGCGGTCGACTTAAATAGTCGGGCTAGGCACTACGCGGCCCGGCAGAGCGGTGCCACGCGACGACATCGGTCCGACAGAGGAGACAAGCTTCGGACCGTCGGGTTTCCTGACAATTCCGCGTGGGACCCCGCCGTCAGTCCGATGTGGCGGGCGTGCCCGAGGCCCCAGTATCCCCCATATATGGGTTGGATATGAGGGGCGCCGGTCAGCACGGGCGTTTGAGACCCGTTTGAGGCGCTCGTCTGGGTCGGATTTTCATGATCGGTCAGTGACCGGGTGTGCCGTCCGGGCATTTGACCCGTTTGAGGCGCCTGGCTATAGATGCTCTTAGACAACGCAACATACACGCATGCATGTATGAAAAATATACATTTGATTGATACGTTAGTTATGTCACCACCAAATAAGTGGCCGCTTGGGTGATCGGCGGCGCTAGGGCAGCACCGTTGCCACAATGAACAACGAGTCGCCGCCTCATGGATGAAGATGGTGACGTGCGGCTCCTCAACAAACTGCAGCATGAAGATGGATGCCCTACTTGGGCTTGGGCAGCTTGAGGTACAGCGCAATGTTGATATCGCCGTTCAAGGGCAACACATGGCCTCCCGGACAACCAGCGTGTCATGGTTTAGTGACCCATTGTAGTGGTTGTCCTTGGCATCACCGCCTTGCCAGTCTAGGAACCACTATATGACAATGGATCTCAAAAAAAAAACCACTATACGACAATGCATCCTTGGCCTCCCGGAACGTCACCACGTACGATATCCATTTTTTTTAATATTCAAGACTCACAACTAAAATTGTGCAATATGTGACCAAATATTTTGGACCCCGATAACGAACTGACGTTCGGTATGGAGAGGTGACATCCCGAACGATTTCGTTCGGACACCAGTCAGCTGGGATTGAACAAATACGTTGCTCAGGTTCGTTCGGGCTACCGCGCTTTCCGCCCGAACGGCCAGCCAACTGGGCTCGATAGGCATGCGTCTTCTGAGCTGGGCCTCCTGGTAAACTTGCAAAAGGTAAACAACAAAAACCCAACAGTAAAAATTGCCCTGATCAACTATAGAAGAGGTAAAATACCTACAGGAAAAGCCATGATGCAGCAAAAGAAAAAAAAATAATATAAAATGGCAAAAGTATGCAAAATAAGTAAATTTGAAAAACCACAACAGGATATTGCCACGTTGAATTACAAAAAACAAGATTGTACAGAGCAAAAAACGTGCACAGTAAAAAAATGTACAAATTTTTATTTTTTGCCATGGTCATCTAAAATAATGAAAACCCTGCATGCCAAAAGTTGCATATTAATCTAAGAAGAAAAACACTACAAGAAAAGGCAATGGACACGGTTGTAGATGTAGTACAAAATTAAGTTACCAAGGTCGGACAAAAATTTCCCTGGTTTTAAAATTAAAATTTGAAATTGGTCCAAACATATGTAAGTTGCCGTGGTGAAAAAAATAACGGTCATCTTTTCAATAATTTGCCCCATGATTTAGAAACTTAATTTGACACGCTCCATTAACTAAATTTCACATGATACATATACTAGATTTGCCATGCTCCATTAACTAAAATGTGTTTATGACATGGCAAAAAATTATAGTGCTGATATAGCAGAAGCTATATTAGTGGCATGGCAAAAAGCTACGAAAACTTTTTTGGCATGGCAAATAGATAACCGAAATTGCCATGGTTAAAAATATATATGTGTATGGCACGGTAAAACAAATGTCATGTTGTACTCGATTTTCCACCTTCGACATCTTCGACAAAATTGTCATGTTTCTACTCAACATCTACTCAAGGCAAACAGTGAGTCCAAAAATCTAGGAAAAAATTGCCCTGGCAAAAATAGAGTAAAAGTGCATCTAGAGATTTATTTCGTGCATAACCACATTTTAAAGTGAAAAATGTCATGAACACATATATAAACAAAAAAAAACTGATTTTAGTTGCCATGGCAAGTTTGTCATGTTTCTGAACATATTAGGTTGCCATGTTTTTAAACATCTTTAATTGCCATGGCAAGTTTGCCATGTTTCTGAACATATTAAGGGCCATGTTTTTGAACATCTTTAGTTGCCATGGCAAGTTTGTGATGTTATTTAACCTCTTTAACTTTGGCATGGCAAGTTTGCATGTTTTTTAACATGTTAATTGAAGAAGTTTGACTAGTTTGACATGTTTTTGAACAAACTTAACTAAAAAAGAAGTTTGTCATGTTTTAGCACATCTTAAAGTTTGCCATGGCAAGTTTGCCATGTTTTTAAACATCTTAAATTGCCATGGCAAGTTTGCCATATTTTTCAACATCTATAACTTTGCCATGTTTTTTAACATCTTAAGTTGCCATGGCAAGTTTGCCGTGTTTTTGGAACATCTATAACTTTGCCTTGTTTTTTAACATCTTAATTTGCCATGGCAAGTTTGCCATATTTTTAAACATCTTAATTAAAGAAAATTGCCATGGCAAATTTTGAGAGATGGAAAATGTTGAGACATGGCAACTTTTGATAAAATGATAAAAAAAATCCACACAGATAATTCCCCCTGAAATTGCCATGTGATCAGTCCACCGATTTTACAAAAACTGCCATGTGTTATAGATCAGAATTCCATAAATTTTCCATGTAACTATTGCGTCCCAATATTTTTATTTTCTAAAAATGATGTGTTTCCCACAATAAAACTACCACCTCACCCCTCCAAATAATTGCCAATCCCATCCATAGTAAAAATGCCATCTTATTAAGAAAGTTGCCATGATACATAAAAATCATAAAGGGATTCATCTTCCACATCTTACACACAAAAGTGACAACTAAAAATGGCCATGTAAAAAGTGAACTCAAACATTGCTGTTTAGACCACTACAATTGTCATATTCCCATGACACATAAAAAATCCTAGTGGGCTCATCTTCTACAGCTTGCACACAAAATAAACATAAAATATTGCCATGTGAAAAAATGAACTATCTGAATTTGGTTGCATACTGAAATTTCACTATCTAAATTACCATTTCCCACACCAAATTGCCATGTAGAAATGCATAAAGAGAGGCACGTGAAAATAACACCTGAGCTCGTGGTGCTTTCCTGCTAGCTCCCGCCGCAACCTTCGTGGCAACGCTAGAACTAGGTGATGCGGCCGCTGGTCCAGGTGAGTTTCCTGCCCGGGCCTGGCGTTCGAGCGGCGCCACCGTAACCGTCGGCAGCCGACACCCCCTTATCGGCTGCTGCAAATCCAGCCCCCGGGAGCGACACGACGCGCCCGTCGGAAGCTGTTGGCCCTTTCCTGCCGTCACAGATCGACTCCTGGAGTAGCGCCGCCGCCGTGGCCAACTGCGAGGACCGTGGCCAGCCGCTGCCCCTTCGCGGCCGTCGCACATCGAGCTCTGGAGCGGCGCCGCCGCGCCTGTGGGCAGCCGATACCCACCTTCATGGCCATCACGCTTCAAGCCCGGAGCGGCACAACGCAACCCGTCGCCAGTCGTTTCCCTCCTCTATGGCCGTCGCACATCGTGCCCTGCTCGTCAAGATGCTTGCGAGCTTGGGTTGGAGATATGCTTGGGTTCCTCGCGCTGCCGCCGCAGCTCGCCGGGAAACCCACCGTCACTACACCACAACACTACATCCTCGACAGCCAGGTTGGTCGGAAATACAGCTTCTGCTGACAGACAGTCGGTCGGGAAAGAGTATTGCCGACCGACCACGTCTGTTAGGAAAAGTCCAGACGGGAAAGCCCTTTCCCGACCGACTGTTGGACGACTATGGTGCATCTTTCCCGACCAACAATCTATTGGGCCTGCCATGGGCCTTTCCCGACCAACAGTCTGTTGTGGTA
>NW_025238000.1:0-4428 GCF_018294505.1 Triticum aestivum
TGCGAATCCGATCTCGTCTACGGGCGACGGGGGAACCTCGGTCTCTCATGAGGAATTCAATGTAGCCTTGGAGACAATGAAAACCTCCATGACGACCGAGGTTGAAAGCATGTTTACTAAATTCATTGAAGGGCTTAAACTATCCACCGCACCGTTGAAAGTGGGTGATCCCACTGACAAGATGACGGATGATAACTCCGACAAGGGGGAAGCTAGTAGTGAAAAAGCTCCTTCTTCTAGTGGTAAAAACGGCACCGGCATCTTTGCCCATGTGGAACCACCATTTGTTTATAGTGGACCGATTCCTTCCACTCATTTGAATCATGCCGGTGCTCCCCTTAAGATTGTGAAAAATGAGGACTTTGATTCTTGGGTTTATCGCTTTAAGCGTCATTTAAATCATGTGAATACTAATATTTGGAGAATCATTGAAGAAGGCTTCTATCCGCATGACCCAAGCAACTTCATTCCTCGAGAAGCCGCGGATAATCAATTCAATGAGAATGCTCTCTTCATTATCCAAGATGCAATTCCACTCGAAGATCTACCTCATCTTCGGCCCTTCGCCTTGGCGAAAGATGCATGGCTTTGTGATGTCTCTCTCTACCGGGGAAGCGCAAGCGTTCAATGCTCCAACTATGAAGTAGTGCAAGATGAAGCCGATTAGTTTGCAATGAAAGAAGATGAAGAACCTCGTGAGCTTTATCGGAGAGTAACCAAACTCGCGGTCTCACTCCGAGATCATGGGAGCAAGGACACGTATGACAATTGGATCAAGCGCAAATTCCTCAAGGCAATGATGCCTTACCACAAGGCCATGCCCTCCGTCATTCGTCAAAGGCCGGACTTCCACACTTTGACCTCAAGTGAAGTGTTGGATGAGTTTGTGGCTATGAACATCTTGGACAAGACCGCCGACAATGCGGTGCTTCGCTCTCAAAGGGCAAATAAGCCCAACCTTGAATTGAAGGCCAAGGTTTGTGTTGAAGAAGAAGAAGAAGAGGAAGAATAGGAAATCAACCCCGAAGATACAAAGTATGCCTATCATGAACACATGGCACTTGCTTCAAGGCAATTTTGGAGCAAGAAGAACTCAAGGCCAAACTTCAACAAGAACAACTCAAGTGGCACGAAGAGCAAGCAACGTGTGAGGACTTGCTACAATTGTGGCAATGTGAGCCACTTTGTTGCGGAGTGACCGTATGAGAAGAGGGAAGACAATGGTGGCAAGCTCATCCGAAAGGACAAAGCCAAGTCTTTCCCCAACAAGAGCAACTTCACCAAGAAGACCCCACACAAGGCGTTGGTGGTTCAAGAAGAGTACCATGAGGATGATGATGATGATGATGAAGATGACGAGTCGGTTGCCATGGCCTCCATTGCCATTGCAAAAACTCCATGAGTGTCTCTCTTCGACTCACCCAATGAGAACATCACCGCCCAAGTGCCTCATGGCTAAATCCACCAACAAGGTAACCCCCAGCATCAAAACTAACATCATTAATAATCCTTCCTTGACGGATTGCATTGATGAATATGAGGGATCTAATGTGGAGGAAAATGAGTCTGAGTCCTTTATGGGTAAACTCAAGGGTAAATCCAAGAAGCATTTTGTTGCTCTCTTGGAACAACTTGGTGAAGCCAATGACATGATCGAGGCTCACGAAGATACTATCTCCAAGATGGAGGGGCATAGTCGTGACTATGTCGATGAGATTTCAGATCTTTCCAATGCTCTTGAGGAAGAGCGTGGTCTTCATTTGGCTCTTGAGGAGTCACACAACGTTGATCACGCTAAGTTAAAGAAAGATTTTGATCATGCTCTTGTTGTCTCTCGTGTGCTAAACTCCGAGAAGGACAAGCTTGGGGTTGATCATGCTAGACTCAAAGAGGAGTTTGATCTACTTGACAAGGCTCACAAGGTCTTGAAGGGTACTCAGGGGTGACTCCCTTCTGTTCCTATGCGGTGGTTGAGCGGTGGCTGGGCGGTTGGTCCGGTTGTTCTCCTCAACGGTACTACCGCCTGGTCACCCGGTTGTACCGCCTGGTAGGGTTTTGCACGTAAACTGTGAGTCCCGGTTGTACCGGGACAAGGAGCGGTTGTACCGCTGCAGTACTTAAAACACAGTAACGGTTGGATTTTTAGGGTTGTTATATAAGGGTGCTTCTTCCACCTACCACACCCACCTTTTGACCTCTCTCACTCCACCATTAATGCTACTCAAGCTCTCTTGCCCGCTCTCTCTCTCTCTAGCCACTCAAACTTGTTGATTTGCTAGGGATTGAAGGAGGAGACCTAGATCTACACTTCCACCAAAGGATTTTTGCTTCCCCCATACTTTCTTGTGTGGATTTTGTTACTCTTGGGTGTTTGAGCACCCTAGACGGTTGAGGTCACCTCGGAACCACATTCCATTGTGGTGAAGCTCCGTGGTTTAGTTGGGAGCCTCCAATTAAGTTGTGGAGAGAGCCCCAACCTTGTTTGTGAAGGTTCGGTTGCCACCTCCAAGGACACCAATAGTGGAATCACGGCATCTCGCATTGTGTGAGGGCGTGAGGAGAATACGGTGGCCCTAGTGGCTTCTTGGGGAGCATTATGCCTCCACACCGCTCCAACGGAGACGTACTTCCTCTCAAAAGGAAGGAACTTCGGTAACACATCCTCGTCTTCATCGGCTCCACTCTTGGTTACTTCTTCCCGTTACTTGTGCAAGCTTTTTGTGCTATATACCTTGTGTGCTTGTTGTTGTTGCATCATATAGGTTGCTGTAAGGGCATATTTATCCCTAAGGTGTTTTGGTGATTGATGACAATGCTTTTGCGGACTAATCGTGTGCCTTGAGTTTCCCAGACGTTTCGTCGCTAGGCACAAGACGGTTTGGTGCCCCTCGAAGACTATTGAAGACGGCGTTTTTTCTACGTTTCTTTTTGGTGGATTTGAGTCGTAGGAAAGCCGTACTATTAAGAGGGGGTCCGCGTCGGAAAGGTTTGGGTGGAATCATCATGTACATGTTTTCTTCCTTGTCCCCTCCTTTCCCGTACACTCTGGAGCATCCTCCGTTTATCCTCTTTACCTTGTCCTGGCTAGGGATGGCACCCGCAGGGTTTGGGTACGGGTGGAGTTACCCCATACCCTTACCCATCCCCTTTGAGCTTACCCATTACCTGTACCCATACCCGTCAATGGGTGTAATTTTTTCCCATACCCATCACCCGGCAGGGTAAATGGGTATCCATGGGTAAAAATACCCATGTATGCACACATCAACTTAAGTAAGAAATAATCATAAAGGACAGCACACAATGCTCATATATACATACATCATAACATGTCTACGTATTGTCTATATACAAAAAAAATCTTACTCATCACAACAGCTATATACAACATGTATAGGCAGAAATCAATGCTTGTATGGATGGTGAGCACTGAAATCACGACGCTCATATATACATTGTAACATCACTATGTATCATGTATATACAAACACAAATCATATTCATCACATCTCCTATATACATCATACCATCACATCATCTATACATCTACGTAACATCTATGAATGCATCTCACCATCTATATAGAAAACAAAAACTACAAGATTAATGCTCATATTCATAAAATCATACACAAAAATGAAACTCACCAAGCCAAAATAGCCTGGCCCTTGTTCTTGGTGGTAGAAGAGGATTGACTAAGTGGGGTAGGGCAAGGTGGCTGGCTTGACGTGTTATGACTGTGTTGTGCCTTGGATGCCGAGGCAGGAGGTACATGTCCTTTACATTGGCCAGGAGCTTGGCCCTTTCCTAGCGGATGGAGACGGATGGCACCATCGGACAACGGTGCTGCACCGCGGTGGTCGCCACCGTCCGACTTAGTCCGCGTGAGCGTGAGCTGCATCTCCTCCCCGTCACAGTCCACGCAAAAGCTGTGGTCCTTATCCCCAAGGTCCATGGCGTCCAAGCGGCTGGCGACGGCGAGGCAGTGAGCAGCTGGAGCGTTGGCGGCGGCGACTAGCGATCCTTGAGGGGGCAAGGAGATGAGGAGATGGGTAAGATATCAATCTCCGTCCTAAATATGGAACATGATCACGTAATTATTATTTACCTAAGTGGCTAAGCCTAATCACGTTAATCACGCAGAGAAAGAGAGAGATATGAGATTCCTTCTATCATTCCATCTATGGCCCTGTTTGGATTCCTAAGTTAGAGTTAGATATAGTTAGTTTGGGCTCAAATAACCCAAAAGGATCCAAACATGATGGGTTAGTTTGGGTTAGTTGGATCTAACCCACCCAAAAAACTAGCCCACACTAGAGGAGCTTATTTGGGTTAGTTTTCCTGGGCCCACTAAAAAATAGTAAAAAAACTCACCCCTTTCGCACCAGATCCCTCCTTCCCACCCACCTCGCACGACTCCTCCCCATC
>NW_025238001.1:0-4427 GCF_018294505.1 Triticum aestivum
GAATCAGGCAAAGGTTTCCATTTCAGTGCAACAAGACCAAGGCCACCAAAATGGCAGGACGGATGTCATCGCCAAGCCCACCGCGGCGTCACAACTAGAATCTTTGCATGCGCAGACCACCTTTTATCAGGATAAGATGTACCACCTGTCCCCTTTCAAATTGGCCACTTTGGGATTGCTTCCCGCCTACGTTTTGGGGGAAGAGGACCGAGACCACTATAAATATAGGTTAGCCACCACCATAGAAGGGGCCGGAACCTCTCGACTCATTCCCTCACCAGAGCAGATCTCGCGAGGTTGTTCATCCCTTGTACTTCTTCATCCTCATCCCCTCGTGAGGCAAATCCACTACAAAGCAAGAGTAGGGTCTTACACCGCAAGGTCGCCCAAACCTAGGTAAACTGCTGAGTCCATCTTATTCCTTATTCAACGAGCTAGGGCATGGGGCGACGGGTCGGTTGGCTGGATAGGTTGAGTTCTTCACACACGCCCCAGAGTTCGAACCATTCTTTGGGTCTATGGAGCCCTAAATTTGATAGTAGATGCAAAATCATTTTGGTCTACTTGTCACGGACGTGTTGCCTATATTTGTGATCATTGCCTGAAATATCATCATAACTATGCACTTTCTATCAATTACTCAACGGTAATTTGTTTACCCACTGTATGCTTTCTTTCAAGGGAGAAGCCTCTAGTGAAAACTATGACCCTCGGGTCTATTTTTATCATATTATTTTCAGATCTATAAAACCAAAAACCCCAAAATACCTTGCTACAAATTATTTAGTTTTGCACTTTTATTTATCTCTTATACCTATCTCTATCACATCTCATCCTTGCAAATAACCGTGAAGGGATTGGCAACCCCTTTACCGCGTTGGGTGCAAGTATTTGTTTGTTTCTATAGGTGCTATCATTGGAGACTTGTGCGTTCCTCCTACTAGATTGATACCTTGGTTCTCAAACTGAGGGAAATACTTATCTCTACTTTTCTGCATCACCCTTTCCTCTTCAACAGAAAAACCAAAGCAAGCTCAAGAAGCAACAGGAAGAATTTCTGGCACCGTTGCCGGGGAGGTTCTACATCAAGCCTACCGAGTACCCATCATAAACTCTCATCTATTGCATTACATTATTTGTTATTTGCCTCTGGTTTTCCTCTCCCCCACTTCTAAAACGTTTTCAGAAAAACACAAAAATATTTGCCTTTTTATTCACTTTCTTTTCGTAGGTCTTTTCATTTTCTTTTTGTTTGCTTGTGTGTTAGATTGCTTGTTTTGCTATCATGGCTAGTCCTTCTATCATAATTGGTACCCCGGAAAGTGAGGTTCTTAATTTTAAACAAAGGGCGGAGAAAATTTAAAAGATGCTTGGTATAGAATTTTCGATGCTCAGGATAGATCTTCCTGTAAGCAATCCACTAAAGTACTTTATTGAAATTTTTATGTGGGTATTACTACTTGGTATAGAGATGTACTAGACACTATTTCTTGGGGTAATTTCTTGGGTAGTCACCCTATGGATGCTTTTAATGCTATGGGAAATTTGGTAAGATCACCACAATTCATGATTAATGAAATAACTTTCACTTTGGGAGATGTGATGCAAAGTCTTGACATTATTGAGAATAAGATTTCTACCATAGAGCATATTGAAAATTTGGATAAAAAGATTCATAACCATATTACTCAAATTGGATAAAAGGTGGGAATCACTTTAAAAACCCTAAAAGTGAAAGAACCTATAATTAATGAAAGAATAGAACAAGGTTCTGCTAGAATAGATAAGTTAGAGGATATTATTACCAATTTGGGTTCCACCTTTGCCGCTGTCAAAACTACTCCAAAATTTTCTCCTAATAATACTACTAAGTTTATTTATGTTGCTAAAAATATGGGTGGATGATCTAGCAAAGAAAATGAAGATCTTAAGATGATAGGTATTTGCCCTGGCTTTATCAATATTATAAAGAAACAAATTCCTACGAACAAATTTCTTGATTTCCTACCTAGGAGTGTGATCATGTAACGCTCGGATAATTAAGCTACAGTAATCCCATTCTAATGATGCCATGTCATTACTTTCACTATTGCTAAATTGCGCTTAGATTCAAAACAGGATCAAATTCAAATTTAAAATAAAGTCAAACCATCAAAGTTTTCAAATGTTAAAATTAGAGTACAAACTGTGGATATTGGCGAAGAAACCACATTTTTATAAAAGGTTTAAATGCACTAAATTAATTAAAACAGTGGAAATATCAATTAATGAAATTCCTTTTATAATTTGTAAAATATCAAACTATTTTATTTGCGCGTGAAACTTTTTGTGGCTGTGGGTTGTTTTGTAACATAATTATGGAGCCAGTTGTATATTTTAGTAAACATTTTTGCTAACTAAAATATAATAAAATATTAAAATAAGAAAATAAATAAAAACAAAAAATAAAAAGAAAAGAACCCCCTTCCCCCTCTATCCTCAACCACAGCCGGCCTAGTCGGCCACCCCATAGGCCGGCCCACTAATGTCTACTACGCAACCTTTCTTCTTGTAGACTCGTGTTGGGCCTCCAAGTGCAGATTTTTGTAGGACAGTAGCAAATTTCCCTCATGTAGATAACCTAAGGTTTATCAATCCGTGGGAGGCGTAGGATGAAGATGATCCCTCTCAAACAACCCTGCAACCAAATAGCAAAGAATCTCTTGTGTCCCCAACACACCCAATGCAATGGCAAATTGTATAGGTGCACTAGTTCGGCGAAGAGATGGTGATACAAGTTTAATATGGATAGTAGATATAGGTTTTTATAATCTGAATATATAAAACAGCAAGGTAGCAAGTAGTAAAAGTGAGCAAAAACGGTATTGCAATGCTTGAAAACAAGGCCTAGGGCTCATACATTCACTAGTGCAAAGTCTCTCAACAATGATAACATAATTAAATCATATTTGAATCCCTCAACGTGCGACAAAGACTCACTCCAAAGTTCCTATCACAGAGAACATAAGATGAAATTGCTTGTAGGGTACGAAACCGAGTCAAAGTTATTCTTTCTGATCAATCTTTTGAGCTATTCCTATAAGTGTCACAAACAGCCCTAGAGTTCATACTAAAATAACACCATATGATACACATCAATCAACTCTAATGTCACCTAGATACTCCATTGTCACCACAAGTATCCGTTGGTCAATTATACAATATGCATCAAACAACTTCAGATTCATAATAT
Source organism: Triticum aestivum (assembly GCF_018294505.1). Classification (NCBI taxonomy): domain Eukaryota; kingdom Viridiplantae; phylum Streptophyta; class Magnoliopsida; order Poales; family Poaceae; genus Triticum; species Triticum aestivum. The sequence continues at coordinate 3,233 of NW_025238001.1, forward strand.
TGAATCCAACACAAAGAACCTCAAAGAGTGCCCCAAGATTTCTACTGGAGAAACAAGGATGAAAACGTGCATGAACCCCTATGCATAGATTACACCAATGTCACCTCGGGAATCCGTGAGTTGAGTGCCAAAACATACATCAAGTGAATCAATAGAACACCCCATTGTCACCTCGGGTATCCCATGCAAGACATACATCAAGTGTTATCAAATCCATAAAAGTATTCAATCCGATAATAGTAAAACCTCAAATGTAAAACTCAATTCATCACAAGAATATAGAGAGGGAGAAACACCATATGATCCAGCTATACTAACAAGGCTCGTAGTACATCAAGATCATCCCAAATCAAGAACACGAGAGCGAGATCAAACACATAGCTACTAGTACACATACCCTCAGCCCCGAGGGTTCACTACTCCCTCCTTGTCATGGAGACCGTCGGGATGATGAAGATGACCTCCAGTGATGATTTCCCCTCCGGCAGGGTGCCGGCACGGGCTCCCGATTGGTTTTTTCATGGCTACAGAGGTTACGGCGGCGGAACTTATCATCTAGGGTTCTTTTCGGGGGTTCTGGTATTTATAGGAATTTTTGGCGTCGGTCTCACGTCAAGGGGGTGCCTGAGCGCCCACAAAGGGGGGCGCCCTAGGGGGGTGGGCGCGCCCTCAGGCTTGTGGCCACCTTGCCCACTTCCTGGCCCAGCTCCGATGCTTCGAGGGTCTCTTTTGGTCCACAAAAAACCACCTTAAATTTTTAGCCCTTTCCGAGAACTTTTATTTCTGCACAAAAAACGACACCACGGTACTTCTGCTCAAAGCAACATCAGGCCGGGTTAGTTCTAATAAAATCATACCAAAACCATATAAAATTGTTGCAAACATGGCATGAATACTTCATAAATTATAGATACGTTGGAGACGTATAACCCACCGCGCTCGCCCCATAACCACCACTCCCCCACCAGTAACACTAACCCACTGCACTAACCCCCGATCTCTCTCTCCCTCGCCCCTCCCGATCCTGATCTGGATTTGGTGTTGGCGCCCTGCTGCCCCTTTTCCACCGCCATTCACTGGTGCCGCTGTCCCCAATCTCGTCCTCACTGGCCCGCAACGCGCCTCACCGCCCCATTCGACTACGAACAGGGGTGAGCCCCGTCTGCCCTCCTCTCTCTCCCCTGTCACCTGATCC
>NW_025238002.1:0-1261 GCF_018294505.1 Triticum aestivum
GAACTCTGAAAAGGTTCAAAGTTGGCATGGTATCCTCATGTCATCCATATAGAATATGCTAAATAGTTGAGACAGTTTTTGGAAAAACTGGATGCACTTCGTGTACAAAACGGACAATCTCTATCGAAGTATCAGGGTTTTATATGGAAACTCGTCTGTTACATAGGGATTTCATATTTTTGAACTTATTTGAACTCCACACTTTGTGTGTGTTCAAAATGCACCATTCAAAGCCACATCATCAATTTTCAACACTTTCTGACTTCATTTGTTACTTTTCATGCATTTACTAATTTTTTTAGCTATATGACCCTGAAAATGAAAAGCACTACAAATGAACTCTAAAAAGGTTGAAAGTTAGCACGGTATCATCATTTCACCCACATAGAATGTGCTAAAAAGTTGAGAGGGTTATGGCAAAAACAGGATGCACTTCGTGTACAAAACGGACAATCTCTTTCGAAGTATCAGGGTTTCATACGGAAACTCGTCTGTTACAAAGGGATTTCAACTTTTTGAACTTACTTGAACTCCAGACTTTTTGTGTGTTCAAAATGAACCATTCAAAGACACGTCATCATTTTTCAAACCTGCCTGACTTCATTTGTTATTTTTCATGCATCTTCTGATTTTCTGAGCTATATGACCCTGAAAATGAAAAGCTGTACAAATGAAATCTGAAAAGGTTGAAATTTGGCATGGTATCATTATTCCACCCACATAGAATGTGATAAAAAGTTGAGAGTGTGTCGACAAAAACTGGATGCACTTCGTGTACAAAACAGACAATCTCTTTCGAAGTATCAGAGATTCATATGGAAACTCGTCTGTTACATAGGGATTTCATTTCTTTGAACTTATTTGAACTCCAGATTTTTGTGTATTCAAAATGCACCATTGAAAACCACATCATCAATTTTCAACCCTTTCTGACTTCATTTGTTAGTTTTCATGCATTTACTAATTTTTTGAGCTATATAACCCTGAAAATGAAAAGAACTACAAATGAACTCTGAAAAGGTTCAAAGTTGGCATGGTATCCTCATGTCATCCATATAGAATATGCTAAAAAGTTGAGAGTGTTTTTGGAAAAACTAGATGCACTTCGTGTACAAAACGGACAATCTCTATTGAAGTATCAGGGTTTTATATGGAAACCCGTCTGTTACATAGGGATTTCATTTTTTTGAACTTATTTGAACTCCACACTTTGTGTGTGTTCAAAATGCACCATTCAAAGCCACATCATCAATTTTCAACC
>NW_025238002.1:2890-4427 GCF_018294505.1 Triticum aestivum
TCCAGATTTTTGTGTATTCAAAATGCACCATTGAAAACCACATCATCAATTTTCAACCCTTTCTGACTTCATTTGTTAGTTTTCATGCATTTACTAATTTTTTGAGCTATATAACCCTGAAAATGAAAAGAACTACAAATGAACTCTGAAAAGGTTCAAAGTTGGCATGGTATCCTCATGTCATCCATATAGAATATGCTAAAAAGTTGAGAGTGTTTTTGGAAAAACTGGATGCACTTCGTGTACAAAACGGACAATCTCTATTGAAGTATCAGGGTTTTATATGGAAACCCGTCTGTTACATAGGGATTTCATTTTTTTGAACTTATTTGAACTCCACACTTTGTGTGTGTTCAAAATGCACCATTCAAAGCCACATCATCAATTTTCAACCCTTTCTGACTTCATTTGTTACTTTTCATGCATTTACTAATTTTTTTAGCTATATGACCCTGAAAATGAAAAGCACTACAAATGAACTCTAAAAAGGTTGAAAGTTAGCACGGTATCATCATTTCACCCACATAGAATGTGCTAAAAAGTTGAGAGGGTTATGGCAAAAACAGGATGCACTTCGTGTACAAAACGGACAATCTCTTTCGAAGTATCAGGGTTTCATACGGAAACTCGTCTGTTACAAAGGGATTTCAACTTTTTGAACTTACTTGAACTCCAGACTTTTCGTGTGTTCAAAATGAACCATTCAAAGCCACGTCATCATTTTTCAAACCTGCCTGACTTCATTTGTTATTTTTCATGCATCTTCTGATTTTCTGAGCTATATGACCCTGAAAATGAAAAGCTCTACAAATGAAATCTGAAAAGATTGAAATTTGGCATGGTATAATTATTCCACCCACATAGAATGTGATAAAAAGTTGAGAGTGTGTCGACAAAAACTGGATGCACTTCGTGTACAAAACAGACAATCTCTTTCGAAGTATCAGAGATTCATATGGAAACTCGTCTGTTACATAGGGATTTCATTTCTTTGAACTTATTTGAACTCCAGATTTTTGTGTATTCAAAATGCACCATTGAAAACCACATCATCAATTTTCAACCCTTTCTGACTTCATTTGTTAGTTTTCATGCATTTACTAATTTTTTTAGCTATAAAACCCTGAAAATGAAAAGAACTACAGATGAACTCTGAAAAGGTTCAAAGTTGGCATGGTATCCTCAAGTCATCCATATAGAATATGCTAAAAAGTTGAGAGTGTTTTTGGAAAAACTGGATGCACTTCGTGTACAAAACGGACAATCTCTATCGAAGTATCAGGGTTTTATATGGAAACTCGTCTGTTACATAGGGATTTCATTTTTTTGAACTTATTTGAACTCCACACTTTGTGTGTGTTCAAAATGCACCATTCAAAGCCACATCATCAATTTTCAACCCTTTCTGACTTCATTTGTTACTTTTCATGCATTTACTAATTTTTTTAGCTATATGACCCTGAAAATGAAAAGCACTACAAATGAACTCTGAAAAGGTTGAAAGTTGGCACGTTATCATCATTTCACCCACATAGAA